>NW_007248951.1:100417-124521 GCF_000164805.1 Carlito syrichta
GCAGCCTCGACCTGCTGGGCTCAGGTGATCCTTCCGCCTCAGCCTTCCAAGTAGCTGGAAACACAGGTAAGCGCCACCATGCCCAGCTAATCTATTGATTTCTTGAAGAGACGAGGTCTCACCAAGTTGCCTAGACTGGTCTGGAACCCCTGGACTCAGGCAATCCTCTTGCCTCAGCCTCCCAAAGTGCTGGGATTATAGGCTTGAGCCACTTCTAACGGCATAGATTTGTTTTCTCTATTTTTGTACTTTACATAAATAAGATCATAAGGATGTGCTCTTTTTCCGTTTCACCTCTTGCTCGCAACACTGTCTCTGTGAGATTCATTCATATTGCTGCATGTAGTTGTAGACCATTCATTCTCACTGCTGTAAGCATTCCACTGGGTGAATACACTAGGCTAATGTTCATGGACATCTGGGTAGTCTGCAGTTGGGATTACATGTCTTTTGGTGAACATGTGTATGTCTTTCTGTTGGCAACTCAGTATTATTAACTTATTTATTTGTGCATTGGCTGTCAGGTAAGCAGCATGAGGCAGAGATTTTCCTTTTATGCTGGGCAGGCGAGACCTCATCTCTACAATAAATCAAAAAAATTAGCCAGGTGTGGTAGCGCGCCTGTAGTTCCAGCTACTTGGAAGGCTGAGGCGGAAGGATCGCCAGAGCCCAGCAGGTCGAGGCTGCGGTGGCCGGGAGCGGCCACTGCACTCCAGTCTGGGCGACAGAGTGAGATTCCAATTCAAAACAAACAAACAAACAAACAAACAAACAAAACTACTATGTTCCCTGTGCTGAAAACGTTTGGCACATAATAGGTGTTTAATAAGCATTTGTTGAATGAATAAATGAAATTCTTTTTCCTTCTTTTTTCATGGATCAGAATAGTAACGAACCAATCCTTCTCTCTCTTTAAAGAATAAGAAGTTTAGTTCTGTATTTTATCTTAAATACTCAATATATAATCCCTACAAAGATATTAAGAATTCACTGTAGGAAAACTTCACATAGACTTCTGCCTCAGGAGAGTTGCATAAAACTACTCACCATCTGGTAGATACATAATCAGTATATGGTGGCTGTGACCTTAATTCTCTTGCAAGTCCAAAATCAGCTATTTTCACAAGTTCTGGACCCATACAAAGCAAATTTTCTGGTTTCATGTCTCTATGAAAAAAACCTTGGTAACATAGAGAGAGAGAAAAAATAATAAACCATCCTGTTTAAACATAGCGTTATTTAACTTATAAACAAAAATGACTGAGCCTCTCTATCATAATTAGAAAGAAGATCTTAGGAGAAAAATAAATCATGTTTATTGTCTAAGAAGTGATGGAGTATGGGGACCCTGCTTTCAAAATGACTTGGCAAGAAAGTTCGCACTGTATAGAAGATCATGAAAACTACTCATTTAACATGTATTTTTGTGCTTCCAGGAGGTTCAGACACCGGGCAAGACACTGTCACATAATGATTATCTCCATTCATTTGCACAATCACCTGGAAGAGATATTGTTATCACTATTGTGCAATAGAGGAGGAGGTTGGGGCCCAGAGAGAAGTGGCCTAATTAGTGTGTGGGGCATACACCTCATCAGGGCTCAGTCAGTGCAGCTCAATCCTTGAATACACTAACTTGTTTGAAAAGTCCACGAGACAAAGATGGCACTCCACACACTACAATTTCTTCCTTTAAAATTACCGTACCTAATGCTCAGTTCTCCCTGATAGCTATGTCATTCAAAATCCAATAATTATAATATTTAGATTACTCATTCAATATATAAAATAAATGGTTAGTTACCAAAGCTCGGGGGCAGCCCAAAGAAAATGAGGCAGAAAACCCAGGGGGACAAAACAACAACATTAAATCAGATTTGTCTGTCAGGGAATCATTTTCTAAGGTGACTTAAAGATACTGGTTGTACACAGATGGCTTGGATTTGAATGGCCTCGTGAAGCAGGGTACCTAGCGGGGATCATTAGAAGAGGGTTTTCTTGTTGCTTTGGGGCTAGGAAGACTTTCTGAGGCTAAATGTTTTTGATCACTTCAAAGCCAGTGTCTACATTTGTGACATCTGTAACGGCTTTGTATTCTGAGGTTATCTTACTCAGAATAGCTGGTACAATCCATTTCAGTAAATATTCAAGAGAAATCCATTGAACTTTTGTAATGTAATGACAGAAATGGGAATGTGTGTGATGGTAAAGCAAAGTGACAGTAATACATAAAATCTTAGAGAACTAAACCAATTACTTATTTGTACAGTTGAGGATTTTCCCATCATAATATAAATATATTGGTAATTTAGTCCTATTTTAATTACATATTAATGTAATTTTTTTTTGACAGCAACCATTTAAAAATATTCTTTTTCTTGAAGTATTACATATTAGATGCCTAACTACAGCAAGAATAATTTGGCTTTTGTAAAAATGTCTAATTGTTCTTAGAGCCTGGTTTCCTAAATCACTATACAGTCAACTACACAGCCAATTTTAGATTATTCACATGTCAATTAATTTCAGCCACAATTTTTAAATCCTAAACTAACTTCCTCCTTCAACCTCTTAGGCTTTGGAAGTTGATGAGAGCATAAATCAGCCAAGACAACTATTAGGTTGTTACCATGCTGATCAGAGTTTAAAACAAATTGAAGATCAGGAATCCATTATGAATCATTTAAATAGCATATAATCCTTTATTTCCGTATAATTAGTAAGTTACTGATCTTTACCAATGGATTGTAGTAGTTTATGATGTATTCAGACTTTTTACGCATCCCAATAGTTTATATGAAACAAATAAAAAATAAAGGATTCAGAAATGCTCTTAAAGTACTTATAAGAAATCCTACACAGTATTTTTAGAAGATAAATTATTTCCTGTAGCAGTTAAAGGAAAAAAGAAACTAATGGCAACTTTTGAGTGCCTATGTTCGGAACACTACAATAGTGTGGCACAAATGTTTCTAAACAGATAGTGATTCTAAACAAATGTTCATTAAAAATATTTTTTGGACTAAAATTATTTTGGTTTGCTAGATATGTAAAAACTACACAATATAAAATAAATAAATAGGAAAGTAATAGAAAATGGAACAAGCACTTGCTTTAATTTCTCTCAGAGAATAGAAACAACTAAATGCAAATACTAAGGAAAACTATAAAACACCACACCATGAGTGCTTTAAATTAAATGCTAATCAATGGTCATGCTAAATCAAAGCAGTCTAATCTTTTCCAAAAGAGGCTCTTTTAAAATTCATTTACATGATGGAATTAGGGAGAATGAGGCTATAGGACAGGTTTATAAATGGCTCCGACTAAAAGCTGATGATCAAACTGTTAAAAACGTCTGCTATGGAGGAAGATAGTTAGTTATAGACGATAGAAATTCCATTTTATACAGAATTACAAACATTCTAAACTTTTTTTTTTTTTTTTGAGTCGGAGTCTCACTCTCGCCCAGACTGGAGTGCAGCGGCCGCTCCCGGCCGCCGCAGCCTCGACCCGCCGGGCTCCGGCGATCCTCCCGCCTCAGCCTTCCCAGTAGCCGGAACTACAGGCGCGCGCTACCACGCCCGGCTCATTTTTGATTTATTGTAGAGATGAGGTCTCGCCTAAAAAAAAAAAATGTCAGCGTATGTAGGCACATATTCCAAACTTGTAGTTATCCAATGTAACAGTAACAGTTCATACACAATTTCAGTGCAGTTTGACAGTAACCTAAAGAGGTAGGGAAATGAAACTTAAAAGAAACCTACCATGTTTATGGATAAAAGCCAGCCCTTGCAATATTTGATACATAATATTTCTGATGACTGACTCAGGGAACAACTTGTTTCTGTGAAGAAATGAACCAGCAGTCACATAATTCTGTTAAGCAAGCTACCAACCAATCAAAAGAAAGCGTATACATTCCTCCTGCCTCAGTGCCTCTGTTGGTCTCATAATACTGGTTAAAGGTATGATTTATAGGTGTATAGTGTTAAAGGTCATACATTTAAAACATAGAAATTAGGTGTGTGTGTGTGTTTGGTTTTGATGCTTGGTAAACTCAAATCCAAAACTGAATATATTACACAAATATTAAATAGCTAAATTCTAAAGTGTCCCAAGAGGAACAGAGTAAACTGGAAAACTGAATCATTATCAGATTAGCCAAGTGTGCAAATCTGTATTATGTAGGCTTTAAGAGTTTTATGGGCATAAATGCTTCCATTCCATTCAGTATATTGGTGTTATCCAATGGAAATATAAGAGCCACAAATGGGAGCGAGCCACTAACATTTTTCTAGAAGTCACATTTATAAAAAGCAATTGAAACAGGTGAAATTAAGTTTTAATACTAATTTCATTTAACCTAATATATACCACATATTATTTCAACATGCAATCAATGTCAACATTAACACATTTCTTTTTTGTACTAAGTTTTCAAAATCTGGTACATAATTTACATTTATGACACAGTTCAATACAGACATTTCAAGAACTCAATAGCCACATTTGACTAATGGCTACTGTACTGGACAGCGCAGATTTATGTGGTTTTCATATAGGGTCTAAATAAGATCCTATTAAAGGCTAAATGAAAGCTGAAAAATATTAATCTCTGCCAGGCACCAAATAAAGTGACCAACAGCTAATTCTTTGAACCTGAAGCCATGCTGTGTTTCAGAAGTTATCATCTTAAGGTTTTAAACTTTATAATAATTTCAACATTTTCTAACATCTTTATTTAAACATGATTGATTAATTTAAAGGATCAATTCAAAATGCTTTTAATACACAGAAAATGGCCTATTTTCCCCACAATATATTGTTAACTATATTGTATGCTTATATTATGTTCTAAAATGTCCCACCATTTAAATCATCAGGCTACCAAATGGACCAGAAATACACAACACACAGAAAAACTCACTTTCATAAATTATAAATTAAATTTTAAATAAACAAAATAGCTTAATGTTTGTCAATGACATAACTTTATGAAAAGAATGCTATATGCTGAAGTTAAAGTTATAGTAACTAGTGCAAAGGTTTATGTATATTGCTCTTCAATTAAAATAGAACAACAGCTTACTTGAATAAAGGACTTTTAAGTAAATTTTTATCTTTAAAACAATGTTTCAGGAAGTTAAACTACTCAAAATAAAATGTACAAATATAACATCCTCAAATAGCCTTCATCACTTACAATTGTTAATGGCCAAATTTATTTATTTAACACTAAATAAGATTCTAACAATATTACTTTTATTTCCATTTAATTTAGAAATCTAGAATAGAATCATAACATTCAAAACTTGATTCTTTATAGTGTTCACTTGCTATTTCATTAACCACTTCAACTGGTAGACTTATATATACTTTCAAAAGCAGATGAAAAAATATATACATATTTATTTTTTTAGAGTCTCACTCCATCCCCAGGCTGGAGTGCAGTGGCACACTCACCACAGCATTGACCTGCTAGGCTCTGGCGATCCTTCTGTCTCAATCTTCAAAGTAGCCAGAACTACAGGTGCATGCTACTACACCTGGCTAATTTCTATTATTATTATTTATTGTAGAGATGAGGGCTTGCCAAGTTGCCCAGGCTGATCTTGAACCTGTGGGCTCAGGCAATCCACTCACCTCAGCCTCCCAAAGTGCTGGGATTACAGGCTGAGCCACTGAGCCCTGCTATATTTCAAATTTTTCTTCAGTATATCTTGATATCACATGTATATATTATCATTTCATATTATTTTAAAGTACAAAAATTATTAGAAGTCAAAAGTTAAGATTATCCATAATTCTACCACCTGATTGAGAAATTTTTGATTTTTCAGTATTCTAATCCAGCCCTAATCTATTTGCATGCATAACATTTGTATTAGATATCAATGTTACATAAATACAATTTTGATTTGTGCTTTCCACTAAGTATTTTCATAATCCTTTTATTTTTCACTTCTAAGGGCTGAAGTCCATCAATATTATATACTATCATTACCAACCTTTTCTCCCACTGATATTTATTTTAAATAGTTCAAAGAGATCAATGAAACCTAGCATAGTCATTTAACAAAATATAATATCTATGGTAACTATATAGACTATCAGCATTAAAATTACTTGTAAGTGAATGAATCAAATAAAAAATTTTATCATCACTAAAATTACAACTAAGTAAAAATCATCTATGCCTATATGCAAAAGCTAGAAAAAACTCTAGAAAAATTTAAAAAATGAATTTGAGGGATAGATATTTACTTTTATTTTAACTGGTAGTAATGTTAAAATGCTGTCAGCCTGGAACACAACAGACATTCAAAAAATATGTTTGAAAGAAGAAAAAATAAAATTAAAGAAAAATTCACTTCCCATCCTTAGACCCTGAGTGAGTGTGAGTGTGAGTGTGAGTGTGTGTGTGTGTGTGTGTGTGTGTGTGAAAATAGAAATCAAAACCATTACGTTGGAAAAGTACTCTATTTCTAAACATTTTATAGTCTTTTATTGAACAACTCTGGGCTTTAAAAGCAGGCAAAAGGACTTTAATCTCCCAGATGTGACCAAAACAATAATCACCAGAACATTATCTCCCCAAGTCCATAGTGGAAGACTGAAGTTCTCCCTTCAGAGATTCTGTCCATAGGTTTAAAAATTAAAATTAGAATTTGCTTGGGATTGGTAACACACTAAGTTTTATCACTCACTTGGGCATTTTAATAGAGGAGTTTCTTAGATCCTTTCTTTAAAATTGCTTTATTCCTTTCTCCATTCCTTAATTAACTGTTCACAAGAAGCTTGGGAAAGCAATGAAGAAAATGTTCTCAATACTGCCCAAGGCCAGCTGTATAACTGAGTACTAAACTATAGACAGATTTTTATTTAAGAAGTATAAATAGATAGTATGTGCGTTTATATAAAATATTGACTTTGGCTTTTAAGCATTTACAACAGAGAAATGGTGGCTGTGTCACAGCGGGTTCTTCTTCAATGTTAAATGCTATCCTTAGATAAAGATAACAAAATAGTTAATTTAAATCTACACTTAGAGTGAGATAAGTCTATATATCATAAAGTATGACATATTGGAAGGATTCAAATAGCTTAGGAAATAATGGGGGAAAATGACAGTTTCCATAGAATAACGACATACCTGTCTTTCATTAATTGATAGAGGTTTTCTTTCATATATTCAAATACAAAATAAAGATGGTCATTTTCTCTGATAACTTCTTTCAGTTTAATAACATTGGCATGATTAAGTTTCTTCAGAGACTGCAAAACAGCAAAGAAGCACTAAAATTTCTTTTAAAAAAAGTTATAGAAGTTGCCCAAATCTCATCATGCTAAGTATGATAACTACCTTAAGCAATTTTCCATTTACTCTGGATTCAGTAATGAATCTCATTTTAATATCTATATAATTGTTTTAAGTAATAAATTTTAAGTGCAAAAATAAACCAAATCAACAATAGCTATAAAGCAATTCAGTCACATTTTACTCTTGGTCTAATAAATAGGTCCAACTTTTATCTAACTTAATCATGTGAAATTCCATAGAAAGGTCTCCAAAAACTTACCCAAGTCTTTAAGCATAAAATCTAGATTGTTTTTCTTTTGATAACATGACTTAAAATGCTCTTTTAAAAGTGAGGTTAGGCAGGATGTGGTGGCTCAAGCGTATAATCCCAGCACTTTGGGAAGCTGAGTTGAGAGGACTGGCAGGCTTGAGACCAGCCTGGGCAACTTGGTGAGACCTCATCTCTACAATAAATCAAAAAATTAGCTGGGAATGGTGGTGCATGCCTGTAGTTCCTTCAACTTGGAAGGTTGAAGTGGAAGGATCACCTGAACCCAGCAGGTAGAGGCTGCGGTGGCTGTGAGCATGCCACTGCACTCTAGCCTAGGAGACAGAGTGAGACTCCAACTTAAAAGAAAAAAAAAAGTGAGAGTAAACTCTCAAATATGAGAATGCAAAATATCCTGTTCTCTAATGACATTAGAACAAATGAGAAATTAATTTAGGAAGATGAGTGCAAAACATAAACACAATTATTTTTGGAATGCTTCCCAGAGAATAGAACAATTTTTAGTTATTGTCCTCAGTCACAAGATAGAGTTAAGGTCTTCTCAGGTCTTTTCGTCTTTAGAATTTTACCTTAACTTCTCTCAAGTTCATGCATTCATCCCAAGAGTAGAACTTCCTCTTCATCCTAAAATAAACAAATAAAAGTTTAGAGCTAGTGACTGAAGATTCAAAGATTCTTACTCTGATATTGGTTCACTTTGGGAAGGCTATATTTCCCTTTCCTCCTCTTTATAAGAAAATCATCTTCCTTCTATATATTTTAAGGCTGCTTGGTAAAGGCTCATGCCTATGTTGTATCTGAAATTATACTTTATCACAAAGGTGAAAGAATTACCATTAGTCTTCCTTTTGGGGTGAGTTCTTAACATTCTAATCAGTTTAATTGTACTTTTCTAAAAGGGACTCTTCCAAATGTCCTCTCTTTCTGAATTTTAAGAGATAAATATGAAACATTAGACTTCAAAGGGGGGTAAAGAAACAAATCACAATTTTTGGTAACAAATTTAGTCAGTGATTTGATCTGACAGCTTTTATATCATTACCTCAGCTTTAGACAAGACCCATAAAGTTAAGTGATTTAAGTCAGCAAAACTTCAGAAGTAACTAACTTTAGAAATAGCTTTTCTGAATTTTGTTCTTTATATCTCTTTCATCCCAACATTGGTTACTATTAGAGATAAATATATGCAAAAAATTTGGCACATATACACGTTGGAATACTACGCAGCCATAAAAAAGAACAAAATCATGAATTTTGCAGCAATCTGGATGGAACTAGAGTCTATAATACTGAGTGATCTCTCACAGAAACAAAGATCTGAATATCACATGTTCTCACTCATATAGTGGACCTTGAACATCTACCATAATACTATAAAAAAAGGACTGACAGTGGTGGGAAACTATGGGGTGGGGTAGGGAGGGGAAGGGAGGTGGGACTAATGGTAGTCAGTATCCGTGGGATGGGGAGACATCCCTTATTAACAAGGGTGACTGAACGATGCACATTTGTATACCTAACCCTTAACTGTACCCCATAATTTAACAATAAAAAATATGTTTTTTTTAAAAAAAGAGATAAATATATGCAAAGCATATTTAGAGCAAAAAGTATTTCCACTATATATACCACAGAGTTTGTGCTTTTATATGAATAAATTTTTTACCACCCAAAATAGGAGATAAGAAAAAACAAAAATTCATATTCTAAAAAAATATTTCTTCAGGTACAGAAATTACAGGGCTGGACTGTGAAAAATAATGAAACACATGCTACTGTTTCCATTTAGTATTACAATCTCCTGTTGTGATGTTCTAGATAATCTTCAGGAAGTTTCGAGTTGCCTTTATTAATTAGAATAATTAATTATTCTATGAAAAGCCTCTATGAAGACATAATACACAGATAAGGAAACAAGTAAAAATTGGCAGCACAACACCAAATGTAGGCTGTAGAATTGCATTGCTGGACACAAATCCTTGCTCAGATGATCACTGACTGCCATGACCGTGAACAAGTTACCTAAAGACCTATGTCTTAGTTACCAATAAAGTAGAAATTACTGCATAAGAAAAGCTTATTGCAAACTGCTTTGTTCAGTACTCAATAAGTAGTAGATGTTTTTATTTTTACCAATATCTTGTATTGACTACAATAAGACATGAAGGGTATCACTGCTATTATTTCTAATATATCCTCAATGATCGGAATTCATTTATGTCACTCATGTACTAGGCATTTATGAAGAAGCTTGAGGAAATTGAGAGTTTACTGGCTTAGTAAAATATACTTTTCAGTGTTATAGATTTATAAAATGTCTTGCTAAAATGCAAAAGGTATACCAAGCACAATAATGAATTTAAAATAAAACAGAAGCCAATTCAAGTACAGCTATAAATGAAAAATACTTTAATAAAATAATCATATCCATCCAAAACTGCACATATAATCTGCTAGGGATTCTTAAATAAGCAATTTTAGAATTTAAAAAGTATCCAATCTTTTAGAAGACAGACAAAATATATTTAAGTTACTTTTCACAATTCATTAATAATTGAAACCTTTACTTATAAAATCTGTACTCTTTTCATTCATAGTTACTAATATTCTACTTTCTTTCTAATAATTACCACTTCTCAGTAATACGTCCTGAAGGTGCCCATGTATCTGTCTACAACAAATACAGAAGATTCCTTGCGAAATAATTATTCCAAAGACAAACCAATTCCTTAGAATAGCTAAGAAAAGGCATTTCCTTTTAGGTTCCTTGCCCATCTTCTTTTACTTATTAATTCATCCAACATCTACTATGTGCCAGGGCAATAAATGAATCAGAGATGGTTCCATGGAGCTTCCCATCTAACAGAGGAAACAGACTCTAGACTAGTTAATACAAAATAGATGTACAAATTAGTCATAAGGATTATGAGATAGGGCAATAAGGGGATCTTTGAAAGATTTAGATCATTGCTAGATATTTAACATTTTTGTACTGCAGAAATAAAAATTAAAATGAAAAATGCATTTCCAAAAGCTGAAAATTAAAGAAATTTTCATTAAAAAAATAAATAAGTAAAGATTTGATGGTCAGGCCCTTTCTATAAAACAATGTTTCAGCTGAGACCTGAACAATAAAAGATTCTAGCATGTAAAGACAGAAAAAGATGCTACAGGCAGACAGAAACAGCTAGAAAAATCTGGCTGGTTCTAGGAAATAAGTCCATTTCAGGCCAATCTTTATTTCTTTAATCTCCTGAACTAATTTTCATAGTTATTCCCAACCACTCATCATAAGAAAACGACAGTGCTATTACTAGGTCACCTTTTCTGCTCTGCTTTTTCTCCGTAGCACTTACCACAGTCTACCATACTAAATAATATTTATTAGATTAAGTCCTTCTCCCCATCCCCAAATGTAAGCTCCTTAAGAACACTCCTGAATGCCTAGATCAATTTTTGGCATATAGTAGCTACTCAAGAAATATATGCTAAATGACTGGATGAATATCTGCACCCACAGGCAGGCTTATGAGGACCTGCCCTCCCACGCACAGAAGACCCTCAGAAACGGAACTTCCTCTCAAGTACATAAGGGCAGAGGTTAATAAATATTTGTTAACTTAATGAGTTAATAAATATTTGTTAACTTAATGAGATGAAGGCATACCATCCTCTAGCATGAACTGTATGTTATAACCTTTTTTTTTTTAAATGGCAGCACACAAGACAAGGTTTCTTACCAGTAACCTATATTAAAATTCCTCAAAGGAAATTTTCAAAGAGGAAACTTTTATTTTGTTCTTTATAATGTTCTCCAACTTCTAACCACTCACCCTCCAACACATCCTAGCAGGTTTTGACTGCACTTCTAGACTGTTCAAAAGTTTGCCTGTTGGATCAAGTATATACTTTCTTCCCCGTTTTTACATGTACAAATTACACCGCTTGTCCTTCATCTGCCAACTGCCATGGCTCACCCTCGTTTTTTCCAGGTCAACTTCATACTGCCTAGCTTGCAGCCTCTTCTCCACTTCTCTCTTCAGCTGAGTATGTCTCTTTCCAACAGACACTCCCAGCCCAACACTTGACTCCTGTCTCTTCTGTTCATAAGGTTTTGAGAACAAAAAAATACCTTCCTTCAGATAACCCATTTCCTTTCAGGGGGACATATT
The DNA here is from genome assembly GCF_000164805.1 of Carlito syrichta. Lineage (NCBI taxonomy): Eukaryota > Metazoa > Chordata > Mammalia > Primates > Tarsiidae > Carlito > Carlito syrichta. The sequence goes on from NW_007248951.1 coordinate 112,182, forward strand.
TATTGCCCACTTTTGAAAATTAAGGACAGGCAACTCTTCTTCATCTGCTACACAAAATGTATTCGACATGAAATTATTTTTAATTTGGGAGGAAAAGAATGAATGGATTTAAAGTGGTATCCCAAGTGATACTTAGAATATTTATGGCCTGAATTGAAAGTGCCTACAATTGTATACCACCTAGTATAAGATAATGGAATATTATGGGGCGTGAGTTGTATTAGGAACAAATAGGAATAAACTGAGTATGAAGAGTAAAGAGTATAAGATCTGTAATTCCCAGGTAAAGTTTATTCCTTTGTATTAGGATTGAGAGAAATGACAAAGCTTTCTTGCATGAGTCTTGAAGGCAACACAAGGTCAAAAATTATCCAAAGATCCTGTCCTGTTCAGAACCTTGAGGAGCAATGGCTATGGTGAACATTCATGGTGATAATCCTGCCAGTAACCTGGTCTCACTGTTCTTTAACTCCTAGGAGATGCTTACCTCTGTCCAACCACAGTCATTCATAAACAGCTTATTATGAGGAATGGTTCTGCTCTCTAAGACCTCATCATTTACAAGCTCACACTCTGACCATGGCCTTCCAATCTTTTGCCAACATTACCCTTGAAACTACTTTATATGCCCTCTTGTTTAACTCTTTGCTATTCCTAGAAGCGCTGGCTTGGCTTGGCTTGGCTTGGCTTGCCCCCTCAGCAAGCTTGGTCCCCATGATCAGCCTTTCACTACGACTCTCAAGATCCCACATAGATTCTGAACATCTCCCTCTTCCATTATTCCACCAATCCTGCCTTGCCATTCTCCAGTCTGCTTTTCACACATATTGGTGAAGGCAGGAAGAAAAGTCAGGTAAGCACTCCCAACGGCTCCACTTTCATATTCATCCCATGTAATCTCCAAGATCAGGTACTATAAGACTCAAGCCCCTTCTGATTCTCACATCTGCTTCCCCACAACCACAACTATCATGAACCTTGCATATATCTTTCCAGACCTCTTAAAATACTTTACATACAAGTGTATTTGTATACGATAAAGTATTTCTTTGTGTGAATTTACACAATCATTTATTTCATCTCATTTTGTCAGATAATTGCACCTCCTTTCTTTGGCTTTTGACTCATTGAAGTAGTGAGGATCTCCAGTGTAATCCTAATTGGTAGGATTGACAGCAGGCATTCTTGGGTATTTCACATTAATATGATAAATAGTATAGGCTTTCTTCGGTTAGGGAAGTTTCTTTTTATCCTATTTGCTAAGAGTTCTTTTTAAAAATCATGCGTTATTTAAGAAATAAATTTTTTAAAATTCATAAATTCATGCATAGGTATTGAATTTTATTAAGCCCATTCAATACAGTTTTCATTTCCATGATTGTACATTTACTTATTTAATAATGGGCATTTAAAAATATTTTATATTATAATTCTCTTATACATACAATGTTTTAGACCATGATATTTTAAAACATTTGTTAAAGCATTTAAATTTTAGATTGCCATACTCTGATTGATGTAGTGATGTGTGGGTGATGAGTCTACCACGACTTGTTCTGGTAGAAGCCAACTGCCATGTCATGAGGATATTCAAGCAACCCTCTAAAGAGGCCAAGAGGAGGAACGCCTGAGGAGAAAGTGAAATCTCTTGCCAACAGTCAGTACAAACTTTCCAACTTTATGAGTGAGTGTCATGGGTGGAACTGTGTCCCCTAAAAATTCATATATTGAAGTTCTAACCCCTAGTCTTTCAGAGTGAGACAATATTTGGTGCTAGGGTCTTTAAAGAGCTACTTGAGTTTAGATGAGGCCTTTTGGGTGGGCTCTCTTCTGATAGGTCTGCTTTTCTAATAAGAAGAGGAAATTTGAACACACATGTACAGAGAAGATTGTGTAAAGACACAGAGAGAAGATAGCCATCTGGCAAGCCGAGGAGAGAGGCCTCAGAAGGAATAATCCTGCCAACACCTTGACCTCAGACTTCTTGCTTCTAGAACTGTGAGGAAATAAATCTCTGTTGTTTCAACCACCTAGTTTGTGGTACTTTATTATAGCAGCCCAAGCAAATTAATAGAGTGAGCCACCTTGGAGGTGGATTCTTAAGCTAGTCAACCCTCAGATAACTGCAACCTTGGCTGAACTACCCAGTTAAGCCACTCCTAAATTCCTGACCAACAGCAACCGTATGAATTAACATGTTTTATTTTAAATCACTAAGCTTTGGAGTATTTTGTTATGTAGCAACAGATAAATACAGTGGATTAAAAAGAAATAATTAAACTAATAATAATTCTGCTTATTGATAAGCTCATGTGCCATTCAGAACTCAATTTAATGTTATGTATGCCATCTGATTTTAAGGATTTATTTTAAAGAAATGTTAAGCTCTACTCTGTACTCAACTTCAAATTTTAAAAACAATATGAAGATTACCTTTAGTTTCATTCCAAATGTATCATGCATAAAAAGTGAAGCATTGATATATTTTTGGTTTATCACTGTCGCTGGACAAGCCAGAAAAATAAAATAACAAACACAGGAATCAGCAGAGTTCCTTTTTGGCATTTCCCCCCGCCAAATGACACTCCTCATTATCCAGAATAGCATGGGTCAGAACTAGACCTCTCTCTGTGCTCGTATATATTCTCAAGCTAGCAAAAGAAAGCCAAGATCAGAATTTTCAAAGGCAGACTTTGCAGTGTTGCACACGGTACCTTTTGATGGCCACCAGCTCCCCAGATTCATTACTCTTGCCCATAAGCACACTCCCATAGGTGCCGTCCCCCAATTGTCTCATGGTTGTGTACCGATTCATCTTAGAAAAAGAATGCAGAAGTTGTTGACTGAAGTGATTTCCTTGTTGAATATAAATCTGAATGCTTCTTAATTTTTATTCGTTTTGGTCCTCACACTGTCATTGCTACACTTATGACAGGGTTGTCGTCATTAAATACAGGCTCTTCCTCAGGATTATGTAGGTTCATGAGATACAGCAATAAGGAATCTGGCGAGAAAGCACTGCTTCCATTCTTATGAACACCCTATAAAAAAGAAAACAAGAATAAAATGAATTAGAGTCTTCAAAAATGTTATTGGTAACCTAGAGCACAAAGAAAGATTATAAATAATGTAAATACTAGTGTGTTACACATTTGTCAGTAAATCATTTGTGCTATCTGGAATGAAGTTCACATATAACAGACAGAAAATACTCGTTTGGCAAAGCTTCATTTACGTGGTACTCTGCTAGTTAACCTATGAACATTCAATATTGGCATAATGACTTGCATGATTCCTTTTTTATTGACTATAATCTATATTATTCCAAATCAGGCTTTGGAAATTGACATATATACTACATTTATTTTTTAAATCAAGTTTTGCATTATAGTTAACTTAAAATTGTACTGTTTGTAAATTCCCTGTAGAATACAAGTACCCCAATTAGGTATGTATAAAACAAACTTTTGTTTTATATGAAAGAAATAGTAGCCAGGCTCGGTGGCTCAGCCTGTAATCCCGCGCCTTTGGGGGGCTGAGGTGAGTAGATTGCCTGAGCCCGAGGGTTCGAGACCCGCCTGGGCAAGTTGGTGAGACCTCATCTCTACAATAAATCAAAAATGAGCCGGGCGTGGTTGCGTGTGCCTGTAGTTTCAGCTACTTGGAAGGCTGAGGCGGAAGGATCACCGGAGCACAGCAGGTTGAGGCTGCGGTGGCCGGGAGCGGCCACTGCACTCCAGTCTGGGTGACAGAGTGAGATGAGACTCCAACTCAAAAAAAAAAAAGAAATATTATAAAATTTCATACTCTATATTACTAATATGCTACTTTATTTTACATTAAACTAAGAACAATTTAATTACAGTTAGAAATTAGTGGCACACTACATTCATACAAAGAAAAAAATGCAAAACTGCATTTACATATAGATATCTATTTGGGAATGCGTGTGATTAGATTAAATTAGGTGGAATTCAAGAGACGTAACCACAAAATTTTAGAAAGCTACACCTCACTGAAGGATAAAAAGACCTGGATTAAGAGAATGGAGACAGGTATGGCATGTCCCAGATAGGGGCTGCTCTTCAGGACCAACTTCCAACTCCTCACATTTATAGGCAAAGATTTCTATCTCCTGGACTTCAGCTAACATCATTGTAAAACAAAGGCATTCTAGCTCTAAAGTTCCATGAATCTATGAATATATATTGAATACCAAGCAGACAGACACACACAGAGTTTTGCAATGACTACATCAAAAAAGACACTCACAGATACAGACTCTCTTATAACTAAAAGGGGGGGGGAACACAAACTAAAATAAAAGCTTAGTAAAACTATGATTTTATTACCATTTCTTTTTTATTTTTTATTTGAGTTGGAGTCTCACTCTGTCGCCCAGACTGGAGCGCAGTGGCCGCTCCCGGCCACTGCAGCCTCGACCTGCTGGGTTCCGGCGATCCTTCCGCCTCTGCCTTCCGAGTAGCCGGAATTACAGGCGGGAGCTACCACGCCCGGCTGATTTCTTGATTTATTGTACAGATGAGGTCTCGCCAAGTTGCCCAGGCAGATCTCGAACCCGCGGGCTCTGGCAATCCACTCACCTCAGCCTCCCAAAGCGCGGGATGACAGGCTGAGCCACCGAGCCCGGCTTTTATTACCATTTCTACATCAACACAACTGCTTTTTGTCCCAGCGGCCCACTTGTGAATGGCACTAAGACAGCAAGGGCCAGGTAAATGCGAGACCCATGTCAGCTGGTGGCCATATCTGTCGATGCTCCCCAAGCCCTTTAGCTTGGTAGTGGCAGTGGGGCTACATGTGGCAGTGGATAGGCTACTCTGCCTTCTTCCTTAAGAGGCCACCTCTTCTACACCATTAATGCCACACACTAAAACAGACACCATCAACAGAAATCCCTGTTTACTTTTTTGTAGAACACAGAAGTAAAACCCATGAAACTTGTAGGAAAGGAACCCCATTAAATGAGATGGTATTCTCTTCCAGGTATTCTAAAATTGAATCACATAACATTAAATCTGTAAGGACCTTGAAAATCACTAAGCTCAAAACTTTCGTTTGATGGCAAATTCTTTGCTCTAAATTGTTGATTTTTATTGAAACTAACATATGCATAGGTATACCTTTAAGCAAATAATGGAATAAACATAGGACGGTAGGTATTCTTGTGCCCAATCATTTTCTACCCTTCCTGTACAGAATCATCCAGTCCTGTCCTTGTCATGTGATGTATGGTGCCTGATACATGGGTAAGTTTGCTCATGAGCCACACCCCCACTTGGCCATGTGACTTGCTCTGGCCAGTGAAATGTGAGCAGATGTGACACAGGCTGTATTGCACAGAGGCTTTAGGAGTTACCCTAGGATGCTGCCTTGGCTCTTCTATCCACCAGGAGCATGGCAGGTCCCAGACAGGGGCTTCTTCAGCCTGGGGCCTGGGTAAAGAAAATACATGAAACACTATGGCCAACTATAGTCAGAAGTGATGGGAGTGAGAAATAAGCTTTGTGGTTGCAGCATCACGTATTACTGAAGCAAAGGTGACCGATAATTATATCAAGGGTCATAGGTGCCCTTTTCCCCTTTTAACTGTAACAAGGTCACATAGATCTACTTTGCCTGTGCTCTATAAGTGGAACAACAAAGCCTAGATGTTCGTACATCTGTTTACAACATGGTCTACCCAATAGTTTAAGCCCACAGTTGAAATCTATGCTCAGGAAAAAAAAAAGATTCAAAATATTACTGCTTATTGACAACGCTCCTGGTCACCAAGAGCTGGGATGGAGATAAAGAAGATTAATGTTTTTTTCATGTCTGTTAACAACCATTCTGCAGCCCATGGATCAAGGAGTAATAATGCTGACTTTCTTAAGATTACTTAAGAAATATATTTTGTAAGTCTGCAGCTGTCATAGATAGTGATTTGTCTGATGGATTTGGGCAAAGAAAGCTGAAAAACTTCAAGAAAGGATTCACCATTCTAGATGCCATTAAGAATATTTATGATTCATGGAAGGAGGTCAAAATATCAACATTAACAAGAGTTTGGAAGAAATTGATTTCAAATGTCATAAGTGATTTTGAGAGGTTTGAAAGTAGAGGAAGTAACTGCAGATTTGGTGAAAATAGCAAGAGAACTAGAATGAGAAATGGACCCTGAAGATGTAACTGACTTTCATGATCAAACTTGCATGGATGAGGAGGAGCTGCAACTTAAGGACGAACCAAGAAAGTGATTTCTTCAAATGGAATTTACTGAAGATGCTGTGAATGTTGTTGAAATGACACAAAGGATTTTGAATAATACATACATAAATTCAGTTGATAAAGCAGCAATAGAGTCTGAGAGGAATGACTCCAAACTTTTTCTTTCTTTCTTTTTAAAGCACGCTTTTTAAATCATAAACTCCAGTTTTGAAAGAAGATCTACTGTGGGTAAAATGCTATCAAACATTATCACGTGCCACAGAGAAACCTTTCATGAAAGGAAGAGTCAATCGATGCGGTAAATTTTATTGTTGTCTTATTTTAAGAAATTGCCACAGCCACCTCAACCTTCAACAACCACCACCCTGATCAGTCACCAACCATCAACATCAGGGCAAGATCTTTCCCCAGCAAAAAAATTACAACTCATTGAAGGCTCAGATGATCATTAGCATTTTTTAAAGGAATAAAGTATTTCTAAATTAATGTATGTACATTTTATAGACATATGCTATTATTGTACACTTAATAGACTTTAGTATAATGTAAACATAATTTTTATATGCACTGGAAAACCAAATAAAATGTGTGTGACTCACTTTATTGTATTATTTGCCTTGCTGTGTCAGTCTGAAATGGTACTCACTTAGTACTACCACTTTTACAAAAGGAAATAATAAAAATTGCTTCTCTATCATGCAGGAATTTTAAATCAACAAGGACATTTTGTAATTGACAAAGTAGTTAAGACTTCTTTAAACAGGCTTTCTGGGAAAAGAAACTTAAACATGCACAGAAAAGGACAGTAAAACTATGTTATTTCCTATTTAAAGAAAAGTATTTGTTCACAGGAAATTTCAGAAGAATCCTGGCGGGGAGGGCTTTTAAATAACAAGGTGTGTTTATTAATTTAACATTTATCTTACTTTATATAGATAATGATCCCTTCAAAGTCACATATAAAATAATTTAGGCTATGCTAACTCTATTGCCAAGATCTTTAAAAAAAAGAGACCATTGCGGTAGAGTTTACTTTTATTTAGGGGTTTCTTCTTCTTCTTCTTCTTTTTTTTTTTTTGAGTTGCCCAGGCTGAAGTGCAGTAGCATGCTCACAGCCACCCCAGCCTTGACCTGCTGGGCTCCAGCGATCCTTCCGCCTCAGCCTTCCAAGTAGCCAGAACTACAGGTCCACGCTACCACGCCTGGCTAATTTTTGTTTACCACACCTGGCTAGTTTTTTATTTATTGTGGAGACAAGGTCTCACCAAGTTGCCCGGGCTACTCTCGAACCTGCAGGCTCAGGCAAAGATTACACTGAGCCACCGAGTTCAGTGGTTTCTTCATTTTTATCAAATTAATCCTGAGCTAATGGTCTTAACAAATGCCAGTAAATGATTCCCCATTTGTCTGAAAAAAAGAAAGTTTTTATAAGTGGCCTTTACATTATGCATAGACACTGATTCCAAATATTAAGGCCTTAATATAGAGAAAGACAGTATCTCTGTACATGGTTCCTAACCAAAACATGTATTTGCTTTTCTTAATTTTTTCTTTATCTGTATAAGCAAATGAAATTTGGAAAGATCTTTTGGGTAGCTTGTTTTGTTTCGTACTACTTGCTATGATTAAACAAAACATGCGCTAAAATATATTCTCGTCATTTAGGATTCTATTAAATCAGTATTTTGCAATTTCTCACCAGCATATAAAATTCCTGTACCATTTAAGCTACCATATTGAAGGTGTCATACACCTATCTCTCTCTCTCTCTTTTTTTTTTTGAGTCAGAGTCTCACTCTGTCGCCCAGGCTGGAATGTAGTGGCACGCTCATGGCCACCGCAGCCTTGACCTGCTGGACTCAGGCAATCGTTCTGCTTCAGCCTTCCAGGCGCCTGCCACCACACCCAGCTAATTTTTTGACTACTGTAAAGACGAGGTCTCGCCAAGTTGCCCAGCTGGTCTCGAACCCGTGGTCTCAGGCAATCCTCTTGCTTCTGCCTTCCAAAGTGCTGGGATTATAGGTGTGAGCTCCCACGCCTGGCTACACCTATCTCTTTTAAGGAAGCGTGCTTTTTCTACTGATTCTTTTTGGTTAATAACAGTGTAGAGACTATCCATGGGGAGACCCCAAAACACTAGAATTTATTTATAAAAAATTGTGTATTTATTCTTACATGTTTAAACTTCAGTCACTCAAAGTACCTCCATTTGATGCAATATACCTATTGAGATGCTTTTTCCACTGCTCAAAACGGTTTTTTAGCTCATCAATTTTAATGCCTTTTAGTGCTTCTGCTGTTTTTTGTTTCACCTCTCGCACATCAGCAAAACCTTTCCCTTTGAGAACTTCTTTCATTGGGGGAAACAAACCAAAAAAAAAAATCACTCAGGGTAAGATGGGGTGAATAGGGAGGGTAGGGCATGGAAGCCATGACATTTTTGGTCAAAAACTGCTGAACATTCAGCACACTGTGGACAGGTGCGCTTGTAAATCACACATTATGAAATGGCAAATGTGTTGAATCTCCAAAAAAAATTTACTGAAGCCAACACAGTCTTTCACATCAACGCTAGCTGGTACACTGATGCCAATGAGTTCCTAGAGCACGCACCTAATGGGGGAAAGCCTGTACTACAAGGGGCCCATCTTCATAAATAATCCTGGTTTTTTGGGGGGGGTCCCCTCATATTTGTGCAGAGGCCATCATGTTCTTCATGACAGTAACATTATAAAATAAAAACATGAAAGGATTAAATGACCTGTCTATGATTAATTAGAATCAATGATGGCATTGAAGCTGCTCCTTTCTTTTTTTTGAGTTGGAGTCTCACTCTGTTGCCCAGGCTGGAGGGCAGTGGCATGCTCATGGACACTGCAGCCTCGACCTGCTTGTCTGAGGCGATCTTTCCACCTCAGCCTTCCAAGTGGTTGGAACTACAGGCATGTGCCACCATGCCTGGCTAATTTTTCTTGATTTATTGTAGAGATAAGGTCTCACCAAGTTGCCCAAGCTGATCTTGATCCCGTGGGCTCAGGCAATCCTCTCACCTTGGACTCCCAAGTACTAGGATTACAGGTGTAAGCCACCACACCAGGCTCCTTTTCGAGTGTAGTCTCCAACCTTTAAGTCACCCATTCTTATGAACTGGTGCCAGCTTTTACAATCACTGATGCAGCTAAAGGAAGTATTCTCTTTGCTCCAAAACCATGCAGACTAGGTCCTATAACTCAAGTTGCCCGCCCCCCACCATTTCTACCTTAAGATCCCCAATGCAACTCCTCACTCTAAAATACCAGATACTGCTAAGTCTGGAGTGCAAGTGATACTACTTTCTACCCTAACTAAACCCTAGGGCTATATCAGAATCATTCAGATACTTGCAAAGTATAGAAAAAAGTAATAGAAAGAATGAAGGGAAAGAAAGTACCAGACATTAGAACTTGGAAGGTTAAGGGAGAAGGTGTCTACTTAGAGCTCTCTCATGAAAATCATTTTAGAAATGTAATGGTATAATGGCATTATCTTCTTTTGACCAAATTATTTTCATATTAACACCTAAGCAAAGACAAATATTTGAAGGTCTAAGATGCAGAAGTATTGTGCAATTCTGAAAAAGGAAATACTGCTTGAGAAGGGAATGGAAAAGGAGTGTTATTCAAGAGGTGGAAACTAAAGTTAAGAGGTAAGAAGGTACCAGAAACAATGGCCCAATAGCCTGAAAAAGTGGAATTGATTAGTTCTCTCTCTTCCACCATTAAGGCCATTAGCCACCACTATCACCACTGCCCTGGGGTGGGAGGATGACCAAGAATCTACACCAACACTATTAGCACAAGAGAGCATCCAGTCATGGATGACTTTCTGCATTGGCCTGCAAGTCCAGCCCCTTCTGGAGTGGCTATTGTGGAAACCCCTCATTCCAAACTTAATCAACCAACTTTCTAATAAATACCAGAATCACAAGTTTGTTTTAGTCGAGAAAGGATATAGGATAGACTATACTTATACTGAGGGAAGAATAAACAAGAAACATGACCATTTCCCAGTTTCTTTCTGTTTGAGAGGTAGACACAACATCGATTTTTAAAAGGTCAGATTTGTGCCCCTGTGAGAATCTGTCCAGTTTAGTCCTACCTAACCTTTAAGTAAAACAAGTTTTACTTAAACTTTTACTTACTAGTTAAACTTTTGTTCCCTAAAAAAACTTTGGAAAAGCCTCCTTTAGCCATAGTAATGACAAAATAAACACTCCAGGGTGAGAAGCTGATCCTTTTAGCTGTCCTGTCTAGTCCCCTGAAAATACAGGTACAATAGTCTAATGTAAAGAGGAATAAATATAAAGTCATAGCTTTTTAAAAATCATGATTCCCATGTGCCTACTCATTGATAGCACATAGACAACAAATTTTATCAGTTTAGTATAGAAACTATGATTACTAGTCAAAAAGTAGTGTATACAACTTTAAAAAATACAGACTTCCTATGGTTCTCCAGTTCACACACAATATTTCTCCAAAAGTTACATATATTCTTCTCTGTTGACCTCTGGAAAACTAATTCTGCAAAATAAGGATGCATTAACATAGCTTCTTATGTACATGAAAAATGTGCATGCTATATATGCAAGAAAAGACTCAAGTAAATGTAATATAACTATCATCCCCAATTAATTTAGTTGTTAGGAAATTGGAATTTTCTACAATCAAGCTATAATATTTATTGACTTTCCTATGAGTTAAATAAACCTTATATTCCAATTTAAAGAAAGACACTTATTTAGAGGCTGAATTATAAATTTACACAAAATAAATGCCCTTATAATTTATCTCCCATTCTAGTTTTATATATTTTTAATCTAATTGCTTAATGACCATTTATCTAAGTACACAATTGTTGTAAACTTGGGCTCTACTCTCAACAGCTTCTGCCAGTTAATAAGGGATTTAAGGATTAAAGAAGATTAACATAGAGGGCAAATGGAGGGTAAAACTTGTGCCTGCCAATCACTGAACAGATAAGGCTTGGGTGTCTTCCACTTGGTTTTCTAGAACATACTATAAGGGTGTCATTCCAAGGTTGGCATTGACGTTTGTAATACAAAACAAAACAGTAATTAACGTTTCAAAAGTCTCTAAGTTGTTTAAAAAGTAACACAGGAAAAAAAGATTTCAAACTAATCAAGTCATGTTTACAGAAATTAAAAGAGGAATTATTACAATGAAAAACAAAGATTCTTTCTTAAACAGTTAAAGCAGAGTTCTCTGTGCTGGTACTCACAAATTATTTAAACACAAACAAACAAACAAAAACCCCACTCGAAGAAGAAATCAAACATCCTGCCAAAAGCCATGTGTGCAAGCAGCAGGTGGCCCTCAGGGGAAGTTTCTCCTTCCCTGTCAAGCCGCTGGGGAACTGGAGGATCGAGAGGTCAAGGCCGATCAAAAGGCTGGAAAGTAAATTTCGTTTCTACACTATTTTGACCCAATGGGTTGTTTTTCTGATTAAAGTAAATCTGATAAATTTTGGTTCCTTCTGAGAATTATAACTAATGTCTGTTACTTTTAAAGATCAAACACAATTACAAAAATCTCTTTCCTTGTAGAATTCCGATTACTAGCCACTAGAAGCCAGTTTTATGCTCCGCGAGTCTTAATGTCCCTAAATCAAAATGTCTTATGTGCAGAAAAGGAACAGGCACTCTAATCCCATTCCGGAAACCAGGGCTTACACACCTCCCGGGGCCGGTCACACCCCGCCTTGCCAGGGAGGGGCGGTCCTCGGGGCCCCACGCGTCCGGCCGCCGCGGGTGGGCGACCCCCTGGCTCCCGCGGCTCCCGGGCCCGCCCGCGGCCGGCTTGGGGCCCCCCGGTGCCAGGATGCCACTTCTTTCACCCGTGCGTCATTTGGGATGCGCCAACCAAGGCTGGATTCGGACCCAAGCAACTTTCCTCCCCCTCCTTTTAAATGTTTTAACGGGCCTGAACTCCGTTCCTCTGTCTCCCGTAGACCCGATCCTGCCGCTGGGTCCTCGGGGAGTTTCCCTCTCAGCCCGGGCCGCAAGCGGGGCCGGAGTGTGGGGGGCGGGAGACCCCAGCGGGGAGGGTCG
>NW_007248951.1:124541-127770 GCF_000164805.1 Carlito syrichta
CCCGCCCCCCCCCCCCCGGCCGCCGCCCCGCCGCCCTCTCCCACACCGGCCGACCGGCCCGGGAGCGCGGGAAGGCCGTCCAGGCGGCCCGGGAGAGCACGACGGCCGCCCCGTCCGCGCGGCCCGACCCGTCTCTCCCGCCCCGCCCCTCCCGGGACCGTCCTCCCCCGGGCCTTCCCATACCGGCGTCGGGGCCCCGATTTCTCAGCGGAGACTGGCCTTGGTGGCACAGGGCGCGCCGGAGACATGCCGGGCCAGCCTCGCAGGACGGCCTCGGGCTGGGACGGACGGAAGGTGGCGGCCCCGCAGCCCGCTCGGGATTACCTGTCCGCGCCGGCCGCTGCCCTCGCGGGCTCCCTTGTGAAGCTCGGGCGTCCTGTGTGTTTCATCTCCTAGGAAACGGCTGGGGCACCCGCGCCCCGCAGCTCGTCCACTCACGCCCCGCCCGGGGAGGGCGTGGCCTGGCCGGGAAGGCCCCGCCTCCCCAGAGGGCGGGGCTTCAGGGAACACCCGGCGTGTCTCTAGAGCCGCGACAGCGCTGCACTTGGGATGTGGGGCCTGGGAGAGTTGCTTCTCCTTCCAGTCGGTTCTTTCTCGGAATTGTTTGCCTTTTTCTTTGGCTTTGCTCCCATTCAAAGCTTGATAAACGAAATCTGATTCTCACACTGGTCAGAGCAAGAGAAGTGCGTGGTTTGCCTACTACTTCGACTTGTTTGCTTATATGCTGCCCGGAAAAAGAAAAAGAACCAAAAAAAACTGCCCTTGTTTTGTAGTTCCTTACATCGATCAATTCCTCAGGTATGTATTATCGCCTTGGCTGCACTTCTCAATTGGTTTTAATTTATTCATTCAGAGAACATACTCAGTACAAGTCACAGGGTTAGATAGTGGTAATTCCAAGAAATATGGATGAATGTGTGAATACGTGAGTAAACAGTAACTCACCTAGAGTTGTGAGAGGAGGACACATTTGTGTTAGTGCAAAAAGTCCAGATTGGCTGACAAAAAGGGTCCATGAAACATAAGAGATGAGGCAGTAGTGTATCCATTTGTAATTATCTATTCGGTGTCAGGCTGTGGGCTTGGCACTGAGAGCAGTGCCAAGGTAGACAAGTCAGACATGCTTGTGGACTTCTCGTAGCTTAAAGCAAACGAGGCAGGCAAAGTAAAAAAAGCATAAGTTAGGTCATAGAGGTCTTATATGCCCTGTCAGGAGGCCTATGCCTTAACATATGTCAATGGGGAAGACCAGTTAAGAATTGCTCACAGAGAAGTGGCATATTCAAATTTGCATTTTAGAAAGATCCCCAAAGCAGCAGTGGGCCAGAGTGATTTTGCAGTGAGTCTAGAGGAAAGAGAAAGAAAAGAAGGCTATTGCCAAAACAATGAGGATTCAACTATAGCAGTAATGATGGAAGTAGGACAGAGGGAGACAGAATTAAAGGGATATTTAGGAGTTAGAATTGACAGGACAATCAGGTTTAGATGGCCGGTGGATACTGGTGTCCGTTACAAATTTGGGAAATATTGAAAGAGGAGCTCATTTGGGAATGAAGAGTGAGAAAGATGATACACCCAGTTTTGAAAATATTGAGTTTAAGGAAAATTCAAATGGAGATTACAAGAAGGCAGTTTGAAACACAGCTTTGTAACTTAGGGTTCTGTCAGAGGTGGAAATACAGATTGATTGGGATCATATGGATGAAGTCATGGATATGGATTAAATGAACTGTAAGAAGAAAAGGGGGCTGGGATTTTAAAAAATACTGAGCTGGGCTTGGTGGCTCAGCCTGTCATCCCAGCACATTGGGAGGCCAAGGTGAGTGGATTGCCTGAGCCCGCGGGTTTGAGACCAGCCTGGGCAACTTGGCGAGACCTCGTCTCTACAATGCATCAAAAATTAGCCAGGCATGATAGTGAGCGCCTATTGTTCTGGCTAATTGGAAGACCGAGGTGGAAGGATCAATGGAGCCCAGCAGGTCAACACCGGGGTGGCCATGAGTGCCACTGCACACCAGCCTGGGTGTCAGAGTGAGACTCCAACTAAAAAAAAAAAAAAATTCTGTATTCTAAAGTGTGGAGAAAGAAGAGTGGAAGTGAGGGAGAGAAAGACTGGAAAATTAAGGGAAATAGCAGGAGATCCCTGAAAATATGGTATTTCAGGAAGAAAAAAAAGTAGGCTTTCTACAAGAGAGATGACAAACACATGGAAAAGGGGAAGAAAATAAAAAAAGGACAGATAACAGAGTTTATCATCTAAAGAGCCCTGCCCTTCTGCTTCAAACAACTAGATCATGCGTAAAGCATACTTTTTTTTTTTAATCACATTGTTGCAATAAAAAGAACCAACTGTGCTGCCCATTGAAAGTGGACTAGAATAAAAAATGTCATACATATACACATATACACAATGGAATATTGTGCAGATATAAAGGACAAAATTATGAACTTTGCAGCAACTTGGATGGATTTAGAATCCATCATACTCAGTGATCTATCACAGAAACAAAGAATGAGTACCACATGTTGTCACTTATAAATGGACCCTAAACATTTATCATAATACTACATAAAAGGGATTGGCAGTAGCGGGTCACTGCCAGGGTAGGGGGCACATAACACTAATAAGGATAACTGATCCCAAACCAGGTGAAGTGAGGACCAATAGGAGGCCCAAACTTTATCTGTACAATGACCACTTATGTAACTAACCCTGATTTGTACCCCCACATCATTAAAATAAAAAAAGTGGAAATTCTCCAAGCGCTCCCAACTTTTCTAAAAGGTACCTGATACCTTAGAGCAGAAGCAATCAACATGCCTGAAAGGCAATGACTCAGAGGCAAACCCCATTTCAGCATAGCAACTAGCAGACTAAGTCTTGGACCAGTGGCAATGGGGCTGAGCTGAACCAGGGACTAGAAAATTAACCAGAGGCCTTGAGAAGGGGCCAAATGGTCCCAGTTTGATATTGCCATCTGAGTTCCAGAAGAAACAAACACAAATCATCTCGATTTAGGCCTCCAGGTTTCTCACAAAATATGAGCTGATGACCACGGAAGCTGAATCCCTTAAGTGAGATCTGCACAATATATTTAGACTTCCAAAGGTTTCAGAAATTGGAGATATCAGCTTGAATATTAAATAGCTGTGTATTAGCCGGGCTCGGTGGCTCAGCCTGTAATCCCGCGCCTTTGGGAGGCTGAGGTGAGTGGATTGCCTGAGCTCG
>NW_007248951.1:127790-242175 GCF_000164805.1 Carlito syrichta
GGGCGTGGTAGCGCATGCCTGTAATTCCGGCTACTCGGAAGGCTGAGGCAGAAGGATTGCTGGAGCCCAGCAGGTCGAGGCTGTGGTGGCCGGGAGCAGCCACCGCACTCCAGTCTGGGCGACAGAGTGAGACTCCAACTTAAAAAAAAAAAAAATAATAATAAAAAATAAATAAATAAATAAATAGCTGTGTATGAAATGTATACAGAAATAAAGGAAGGGATCACAAAAATGAACAAGTCAACCAGGAATATCAGAAAAATAATTAAACAAGCTGTTAAAAAGTGGACATCATACCATTAACATTTAAAAAATGAATTAAATAGCCAGGCTCGGTGGCTCAGCCTGTAATCCCACGCTTTGGGAGGCTAAGGTGAGTGGATTGCCTGAGCTCGTGGGTTTGAGACCCGCCTGGGCAACTTGGCGAGACCTCATCTCTACAATAAATCAAAAAATTAGCCGGGCATGGTAGCGCCTGCCTGTAGTTCCAGCTACGTGGAAGCCTGAGGTGGAAGGATCGCCAGAGCCCAGCAGGTGGAGGCTGTGGTGGCCGGGGGCCGCACTCCAGTCTGGGTGACAGAGTGTGACTCCAACTCAAAAAAAAAAAAAAAAGAATTAAATGGTATATTAGAATCAAAGAAAGTATTAGGGAATTGGCATAATCTAAAGAAATCACCCAGCACGTGGCATCAAAAGATAATAAGGTAGAAAATGTTAGTGAGGGATTAAGAGAGAGAATGAGAAAGCCTAACATAGGTCTAAATAGATTCTAAGCGATAGAGACTAGAGAAAATGGAAGAGAGGCAATTTTTGCAAAATCATGGCTATTTTCTACAATTGCTTAAAGACATAAATCCACAGATAAAGGAAGCTCAAGTAATACCAGAAAAGTAAATAAAATGATATTCACATCTGGACACAAAGTAGTAAAACTGTAGAGGGCCAAAACAAAGTAAACTTAAAAACAGCAGAGAGGAAAGAGAGATGACCAACAATGAAACAGCAATTATACTGATAGTGGACTTCTCATAGTGAAAGTGGAAGCCAGAGAAGGAAAGAAAAAGTACTAAGAATGAATAAACTACTAGAAAAATAGTAGGAATAAATAAACAACTAGCATTATATCAAGAAAACCACCTTTCAAGAGCAAGAGCAAACAGGGATTTAGTAAAAAAAAAAAACAACAAACTAAAAACAGCTGCAACATTTTACCACCAACAGACCTACTCTCAAAGAATCTGGGAAGGCTATAGATTTAGGATGAAGGAATATAATCCAGGAGGAAGGTCTGAGGTACAAAAAGATGAGGAAAGAAAGTATTACATGCAAGAATGTACACATATTCTTAGTGCAAAATAATAATGTCAATTTATGGAGTTAAAAATATGAACTGAGATATTAGATGATGTTAGCGTATAAGTTGAGGGAGTAATTAGAACGAAAGAATTCTGAGATCCTTGGAATGTTTGGTGGCCTGGTAAGATAGTATCTTTAACTTTTGTTAGGCATACATCAATGCATGTCAAGACTGTCTTGGATTTTTCCAACCCCAGACCTGATATCAACCATTTCTCCAAGGAGTCTTGTTTCTTTTAAGTAAGTAATGGCATTAAGAAACCAGTACTTTAGTTGGGAGCAGTGGCTTACACCTACAATCCCAGCACCTTGGGAGACAGAGGTGAGAGGATTGCCTGAGCCCAGGGGTTTGAGACCAGCCTGGGCAACTTGGCAAGACCTCATCTCTACAATAAATAAAAAAAGTAGCCAGGAGTGGTGGCCATATCTGTAGCTCCAGCTACTTGGAAGGCTGAGGCAGAAGGATCGCCTGAGCCCAGCAGGTTGAGGCTGCGGTGGCCGCGAGTATGCCATTGCACTCCAGCCTGGGTGACAGAGTGAGACTCTGACTCAAAAAGAAAAGAACAACAACTAAAAAAATCAGTACTTGGGTGTTAGTGTGTTCATTGCTGCTGCGGAGTCATTGTTTCTAGTCCTTTTCAGTGAAGAGAGCTAGGAAATACCTTTTTAGTATGCCATGAGTTCATCTTGCTACCTCCAAGTCAAACACCACAGATGTCGTCCTCTTCTTCCATTCTATATTTTTATCTCTCTTCTCCCAAACAAGAACTCTGATTGTAAACAGTATCATAGTTGCTGGATCCTGCCTTTTAGATAAATGGTATTGAAATTAATGCAGCAAACCATTATAACCAACACATCGACTAAGTTCAAGATTCCTTTTCAGTTTTGTTTGGCATTAGAAGACACTGCACTGAGGGTGTATTGCCAGAGTATTGTTTTCAAAAGTTATAGTGGGGAAAAGATGTACTATTCAACAAATGATATAATGAATAATACATACAAAAAAATGAAACTTAACCTTTATTTTCTACCTGGGTTTAAAGATGCTTCCACTAGCTCTATCTCAAAGAATTTGAGCATCAAAAAGAATAATGATGACCTGGCTCGGTGGCTCAGCCTGTAATCCTGCGCCTTTGGGAGGCTGAGGTGAGTGGATTGCCTGAGCCCGCGGGTTCGAGACCCGCCTGGGCAGCGAGACCTTATCTCTACAATAAATCAAAAAATCAGCCGGGCATGGTAGCGCATGCCTGTAATTCGGGCTACTCGGAAGGGGGAGGCGGAAGGATTGCTGGATCCCAGCAGGTCGAGGCTGCGGTGACCGGGAGCAGCCACTGCACTCCAGTCTGGGCGACAGAGTGAGACTCCAACTCAAAAAAAAAAAAAAAAAAAAGAATAATGATGGTAACAAATTAAACCACATTGACTTTTTAATTTTTAAACTGATAAGTAAAAATTGTATATATTTATGTTATACAACGTGATGTTTTGATATATGTACACAATGTGAAATGGCTTGATCAAGCTATTTAACATATGCATTACCTCACATACTTATCATTTTTTGTGTGGTGAACACTTAAAATCTACTCTCTTAGCACTTTTTAAGTATATAATACATTGCTATCAATGATAATCACCATGATGTACAATAGATCTCTTGAACTGATTCCTTCTGCTTAACTCAAATGTTGTGTCTCTGCATCCTCCAGTCTCTGTTAACCACCATTTTGCTGTCTGTTTCTATAAGTTGAATTTTTTTTTTTTTGAGTTGGAGTCTCACTCTGTCACCCAGACTGGAGTGCAGTGGCTGCTCCCGGCCACCGCAGCCTCGACCTGCTGGGCTCCAGCGATCCTTCCGCCTCAGCCTTCCAAGTAGCTGGAACTACAGGCACGCACTATCACGCCCAGCTAACTTTTTTGATTTATTGTAGAAATGAGGTCTCACCAAGTTGCCCAGGTGGGTCTCGAACTCGCGGGCTCAGGCAATTCACTCACCTCGGCCTCCCAAAGTGCGGGATTACAGGCTGAGCCACCGAGTTCGGCCGGAGTTGAATATTTTTTACACTCTTCATTTAAGTGAGATCATACAGTATTTGTTTTTCTATGACTGGCTTATTTCACTTAACATGTCCTCCAGTTTCATCTGTGTAGAAAATGGCAGGAGACACACACACACACACACACACGAATAGTATTCAGTCTTAAATGACACAACATCAAATTAACAACATTTATCTATTCCTGAAGAATAAGGACTTATATGTGAAAGGCAAAATCTTTAAGCGTTTAGAAAAGTATATGAAAGAATATATTTATGGCTATGGCTTTAGGTAAAGATATGTTAAGCAAGACACAAAAGGGCCAGTTCTAAAAGAGAAGTAATAAATTAAATCATATTCAAATCAAGATGTTCTCTTTACCCAAGGGCATAGAGGGAAAAGATAAGTCACAAGGAGAGAAGAAATATTTGAACTAGATATAATTATCAAAGAAGTATAGATATTATATTCTATGTACTAATCAGTATATAGTATACAATGAATATTCTGAATGTATAAGAATCTTACATATTAAAGACAACAAACCCAGTAATTTTTTAAAAACCATAAGTGTGCATCTCACAGTAAGTATTAAAGATGAATATATTAGACTGAAAGAAGTATTGGAAAGGATATAGTAGAGTAAGAACTTATACAGTCATCCAGTGCTGGCACGTGTAAATTGGCACAGCCAATTTTAAAGTTGAAACCACCATTACCCTGAAGAAAATCCACTTTTGGGGAAGTTTTTAAAAAATTATACCCAGGCCATACCTCAGACTGATAAAATCAAAATTTCTGAGGATGACACCCTGGCATTGATGTTATTTAAATATTCCCAAGTACTCCACCAACTCATCTTTGACAAAGTCTCTACCACCCGTCACTGGGGAGGGGAGAATCTGTTCAGTAAATGGTGTTGGGAAAACTGACTGACCACATGAAGAAGATTAAAGCAAGACCCCAACCTATCCCTATACACAAAAATCAACTCTAAATGGATCAAAGACTTAAATGTAAAACCTCAAACTATAAGAACCTTAGAAAATGCAGGAGACACTCTCATGGAAATTGGAACTGGCAACCAATTCCTGATCAAAACCCCAAGTGCCCTGCCATAAGAGACAAGATAGACAAGCAGGACCTCATCAAACTGACAAGCTTCTGCAAAGCCAAAAAAAACCATCGAGAGAGTGGGGAGACAGTTTACAGACTGGGAAAAAATATTTGCCAAATGCATATCTGACAAAGTCCTAACATCTAGGATCTACAAGGAACTCAAATGTGCTGAAAAGAAAAAAAACCAAACAGCCCCATCACAAAGTGGGCAAAAAAATATGAATAGAAATTTCTCAAAAGAAGACATACAAGTGGCCAACAGATACATGAAAAAATGCTCAACCTCACTAATCATCAAAGAAATGCAAATTAAAACCACACAGAGATACCACCTAATTCTAGTCAGGATGGTCATCATCAATAACAAAAAACAACAGATGCTGGAAAGGATACAGTGTAAAGGGAACACTTCATTGTTGGTGGGAGTGTAAACTAGTAGGCCTCTGTGGAAAACAGTGTGGCGATTCCCAGAAGATTTAAAACTTGACCTCCCATACGACCCCATAATCCCCCTACTGGGAATATACCCGGAGGAACTCAAATCACTCTATGAAAAAGGTACCTGCACATGCATATTTATTGCAGCAGTATTCACAATAGCAAAAACATGGAACCAACAGTGCTGCCCATCAAAAGAGGAGTGGATAAAAAAAGTGGTACATATACACGATGAAATATTACAGCCATAAAGAAGGAGAAAATTATGAATTTTGCAGCATGAATGAACTTAGAGTCTATAATACTGAGTGATCTATTTACAGAAAGAAAGAACTGAGTATCACTTATGTTCTCACTCAACTATCGTAATACTATAAGAAAGGGATTGGCAGTAGTAGGAAACTGCCAGGGAAGGTGGGGGTGGGGTTCCCTATAGTGGGAAACTGCTTGGGGGGGGGCATACCTCATCAACAAGGGTACCTGCATAATGAACATTTGTAAACCTACCCCTGAATTGTACCCCACATATTTTTTTAAAAAGAAAAAATATTCCCAAGTGATTGCGAAGGACAGCCAAGGTTGAGAATCAATTTTCTAGAGGATGTCTTGCATATATCCACCAGGAAGCATATACCAAAATGTTCACATATACGATACCTTTAGGAGCAAAAGTTAAAAACAACCCAAGTGCCAGCAGGAGGAGAATAGACAGATCAATTGTGGTTTGGTCACCCAAATGAATGTTACAGCAATAAAATGAACACCACAGATTAATTTTAGATACATAATATGGAGTGAACTATCAGTGACACAAAATTATACGTAGTGTGCTACTATTTTTATAAAGCTTAACTACAACAAAACTAAACAATACGTTGTTTAGTGATTGGGTTAGAAGTTTGCAAAACCACCCCTAGAGTCAGAGATTTGCTAGAAGGACTCCCGGGACTCCGCATACGGTTGCATTCGATCACTAGAGGGAAAGACAGAGGTAGGGTCTATAGGAATCCCTGTGCATTTTTCCATCTGCTCTCGCTCTCCCATGAAGTGTCACACAAGTGTGACCTGGTGGAAGCACACTCTTCCCCCAGCAATGAAAATGCAGCAATATATATGCCATATTTCTGCTTAGGAAAGTCCACCAGTGACTTCATGCCCAAGGTTTTTATTGGGGGTTGATCATGTAGACATCCTCTGCCTAGCACTTACCCAGGTTTCAGACTTCTGGAAGGTAAGCAGCTGTTCAGCATGAACCACATGTAGTACACAGTGTAGGCACACTGAGCCTGTCAGGAAATGTTGAAAGCACTCCCAAAATCTAAGTTTCCAGAAGCCAACCAAAGGACAACCTTGCAAACAGGCCTAAGGACAGCAGCCTCAGGCCTGCTATGATAATCCTTCCCTGCACAGTGATAGGTGAATATATGGTAAAACCATACAAAGTAAAGGAGCATTTAATCCAAATTCAGGATAGTGGCTATCTCTGGTAGTAAACAAGGGAATGGAGTACAGAAAGGAACACACAGGCAGATGCAAAAGAATTGGTGCAGTGGATTGTATTGAAGTCAGTGTTCTGGCTTTGTTACTTTACTAGTTCAAAGGCAAAGCAAAGAACTTATACTCACTGTACATTTCTTTGCAACTTCCTATAAGTCTATAACTACAGTTGACTCCTAAACAACATGGGGGTTACACCTGTGCAATAAAAACATCCATATTCATGTATAACTTATAACTCCCCAAAGCTTAATTACTAATAGCCTACTGTTGACCAGAAGACTTATTGATAACACAGTCAATTAATGCATATTGTATGTGCTATAAATATTGTATGCTGTATTCTTACAATAAAGTAAGCTAGAGAAAAGAAAAGTATATTAAGAAAGTCACAAGAAAGAGAAAATATATTTACTTTTCATTAGGTGGAAGTGAGTCATCATAAAGATCTTTATTCTCACCATCTTCATGTAGAGTTGGCTAAGGAGAAGGAGGAGGAGGAAGGGCTGGTCTTGCTGCCTCAGGGGTGGCAGAGAGAGAAGAAAATCTGCTGATAAGTGGACCCTTGCAGTTCAAACTTGTGTTGTTCAACAGTCAACTGTATCTTAAAATAAAAAGTTAAACAGTTAATTGAACTGACCACTTAAAAGCATGCTAACTTTATTGTATGTGCATTATAGGTCAATAAAACTTGACTGATAGGCTCATAGATGTTTATTTTATTATGACTACACTTCAAAATATACATATATTTTAATGTATTTCTTTGTAGGTATCAAATGGTGTACATTTATAGTGTTAAAAGGAAAGAATCAATAAGAACATCAAATATTATGGAGCAACCAAGCAAAATGAGGACTAAAAAAATGTCACTTTATGTAGAATCTATTGGTGACCTCACTTTTGGAAAGTTCAGCAGGTATAGTTTAAAGTAGGAAGACTTTTGTTCCAACCTCTATACCACTTCTTACTGACTGTGCTACTATTTTTCCCTGAGCAAAGAACTTGATTTCTTTGATTTTCCATTTCCTTGCCTGTGAAATGAGCTAATAATACTTAACTTTGAAAGTTTTTACAGCGACTTGAATCATGCTCAGATCAGTCATCACTTAATGTCTGTCATGACCCTCATGATTCATATCATCATCATTTGAATGAAATGGAGGCTAGATTGGGGTGGGATGGATGGTGGATAGGTATAAGGAATTTAAAATGTTGAGTGTACAGTACTTTAAAAAAATTTTTGCTCTGAAAAAAGGAAAAAAAGATGGGCTGATCTTTAAAGGGGAACAAAAAACATATCTTTTTTTTTTTCAAAAAGGAAGCAATTTGAGGCTGTTGAGGTTGAGGCATGATCAGTAGTGAGAGAGAATGGAAACAAAAGAGAAAGAAAACTGTTTGAGGAAGATCCTGGTGTGGGGGATAGGGCTGAAGAGAGGGACTTAGAGTAATGGAGGAAGAATTAGCTTTGGATAAGGGAACAAAGGTCTTCCTGAAGTGAGCCAAAGAGGCACGAACTGGTGTGGAGGTTGGTGGTCAGTTGGCAGTCTTTATGGCCTCAGTTGGATTTGCATTTGATTAGTTGAGTGGTGCTAGGTGTACAGCTGTGTTCTGTTTTCTATTAAAGTATTGTCCATGGTATCATTTGCTTTTTATGATTATTATCATTATTATTAATGTTATTTTTTTAAGAAATGAAATAAAAAATGAAGTCACCCAATTCCAGTCTATTCATTGAACAAGTCTTCACTGAGTGCCCGCTACTGCTCTCGGGACTGGGGTATACATGGAACCCTACTCCCAAAAACCTGCTCTCGAAGTCCTAAGGATGGACACTGAAGCCAAGACCTGAGGAACAGAAGGGGTCAGCCATCTAAAGACAGAGGTCAGGGTGTCGCAGGAAAGGGAGCAGGAAGGGCACATGCTTGAGGGGAGAACAGTATAGAATAAAGTCGGAAAGAAGGGCAAGACCCAGCTCTCACAGGCCCTTGTAGGCCTGGGGTGGAATGCAGACTTTATTTCATGTGTAATAAAATCAGATTCACCTTGCAGGGAATTAATCAGGGAGTGATATGATCAGATTTACACTTTAGATGTAAAACAACCCCCAAACAGTCACAACCCTACCCCAAGCAACTTCACTTCTCACCTGGATTCACAGTGACCTCCTAACTGGCCACCTGCTCCCGCCTTGTTTCCCTTCAGAATATTCTCATGGTAACAAATGATCCTGTGAGAACATAAGACAGATTTTGCTGCTTTGTTTAAAGCCTTGCACAGGTTCCCATCTCCCCAAAGTCGACCCTGAGGTCCTCACCACGACAGCTAAGGCCCAGGGTTATCTGGCCACCTTTCATGCATGTGTCCTCGTCTCATCTCCCTTCACTGGCTCCGCTGCAGCCACACTGGCCTTCTCACGGCGGCCTGGAATGTTTCTGCCTCCTAGCTTTTGCTCTGGCTCTTCCCTCTTCCCTCTGCTTGGAATTCTCATCCCCCAGATGTCTGGCTAGTTCACGTTCTTACTTCCTTTTGGACTTTATTCAAAAAATCACTTTCTCAGTGGAGCCTCTCCAACCCCAGCACTGATCCTCTCTTAATATATTATCTGTTTTACCAAGTTATGTTTATTTTTTGGTTCTCCCACTGGAATGTAAGCTCTCTGAAGGCAGAGATTTATGCCTGTTGTGGTCACTGATATATCCATCCCTTAGACAGTGCCTGGCACATACCAGGTGCTTGGTAAATAAATATGTATTTATTTATTTTAATCAGAAGAGAACAAAAGTTGCAGGGGTCACCACATCTGGAATGCAATGGATGAGCCTCGCCCTGGGAAAACCATCTTTGTGAGCATATCTTCCCTGCCAGGTAAGCATCATAAATATTCATTGAATGAATGTTTCATCGAGTGTTTCCTTTGGGTGCCCACTGAAGGATGAAGTTGTAGAGGAGCAAGTGGAAACAAGGAGACGAGTCTAAGGTGTACACTTAAAACATGGTAGGGGGTTAGAGGAGGCAACATCAGAGGAGACAGAGGGAATCCTTGTGGTATCCAATCACTGATCCATTCACAAATGTAGTCCATTGATGGTCTGAAGCCTTAGAAACCTCAGAAGTGCAAGTCTTCACTCAGGACCTTCTATGACAGAACCCACTACCCCCTCCAATCCCAGTTTTGGATAGTTCTGAATATTTAAATCGCCCTCCCTTTTTTGAATGGCAGTGTGTCACTTTGCAATTCCTGACTGCTACTCCAAATTTTACCTATTGTAATCTGTAGTGGACCTCTTGTTTTTGCCTATCCAGCATCTACTCTGCCACTTCAGGTATTTCCCCAGTTTTACTTTGGCAGCATCCCGGACTCATTTCTCTATGTGGTTCAGCTTCAGGGATGGGTATGTGAGCCTCTCAGAGTCTCAGTGAGTAGTTTACAGAGATGGGAACATGCTTCTGAGCTGCTGGGCAAGAGTCACTCCCTTTCTTCTAGGGATACTTAGCGGTAAGAAGAGGGCCCACAGTGGCTAGGGGTCATCTTTGCTTCACAAGGGATGGCCTTCCTGAGAGGGAACAAAGAAGAATGCAGAGCTGAGAGGGACCCTCATTAGTTTCAGATGACAGCATTTGAGCATCTGGATAGAGCTACACAGGCATCTATTCCTGGTCTTTTCAATGACAAGAGCTAGAAAATTGCTTTTTTTTGTTTAGTCCTTTGATGTTCATTATCACTTGCAATTGAAAGTGTTTCTGACATATACAGGACCACAGAGAGAGAAGACTTATTTTTCCACCTACATGTTAACCTTCCAGTATTTGAAGCTAGGTGTCCCACCTCTCCATCTAAGGACTGATTTGTGATTGGATACCACAGTGCCCTGAATTGAAGGACTAAGAGTCATTCCTTAGTCAGCCCAGGCTCCCATCTCAGCTTGAATTTCTCCCCTAGTCTCAGTGCCAAGTGTGTGAACCTAACAGTCTGTAACTGAAGAATCAGAGCATTTCCAGTTCAATACTTTTTTTTACTATGCTGTACTCTCTTACATTTTTCTCAGCTTTCAACTCTGATCCATCTAACATCAAATGATGTGTTTGTGGGTTACATTAAATTATTTTCTAAAGAAATGTATCAACTATATAAGCTCATGTCAAAACAAGTTTTATATGGTAATAACTCTCACTCGTGTAAGAACTCCTGTCTCCTTTGCAAATCTGTAGAGTAGTCAGTTACTTGTGTGTGTTTTTAACTGACTTTGGTTCAGACTAAATACATTAGTCAGAATTATTAATTAAAATATATTATTATAAGGAAAATCTTTCCAGAAAAGTAAAAAAAGAAAGAAAGAAAAGAACCTGAGCATTATTTACCTGCTATATCGTGAGCCATCACAAGGTAGCAGTGTTCTATGATATTGCAGTTCTGAAAGCAATTTTGCAATAGCCTGTTTTATTAAGAAAATCAGTTTTGACAATTTGTGCTTTCCCTGATTATGAATTTGAGTTTCACCTGAGTTTTTGATGCCTGATCATTTGTGAGCAATTTTAACAATGAACAGCTAAGTAAATACTAGCAAAAATATTAAAGTATATCAGGTGATATTTTTGTGTTTTGGCCCATTTTTTCACTTTATAAGTAAAACATAACAATATAACATAAGATGATATAATACAAGTTATATATCTCACCACTGCTAACATTTTAGTATATGTCACTTTAAATTTTTAATTAAACTTTTAATTTTAGGACAGCTTTATTTTTAATGTTTTTATTTTTTCAGGTGGAGACTCTGTTGCCCAGGCTGGAATGCAGTGGCATGATCATGGCTCAATGCAGCCTCAACCTCCTGGGCTCAGGTGATCCTTCTGTCTCAGCCAAATAGCTGGGACTACAGGCCCACGCTACCATGCCTGGCTATTTAAAAAAAATTTTTGTAGAGATGAGGTCTCACTATGTGCCCAAACTCCTGGGCTCAAGTAATCCTCTCATCTTGGCCTCCCAAAGTGCTGAGATGACAGGTATGAGCCACCACACCTGGCCCAGTTTTAGATCTACAGAAAAATTGCAAAGATAGTACAGAAAATTGCTTTATAACCTGCAGCCAGTTTCTCCACTGTTAAACATCTTGCATTACTATTGCTGTATTTGTCACAACGAATGAACCAATACTGATACATTATCATTAGCTAACGTCCATATTTTATTCAGATTTTAAAAATTATTTGCCTTATGTTCACTTTCTGTTCCAAAATCTCATCCAGAATACCACATTATATTTAGTTGTCATGTATAGAGGTTGCTCAAAAGCTTAAAAACAGAACTGCCATATGATCCAGCAATCCAACTTGTGAATGTATATCCAAAAAAATTGGAACCAGGATATCATAGATATATCTGTACTCCCATCTTTGTTGCAGCATTATTCACAATAGCCAAGAAAGGGAAACAACCTAAATGTTTAGCAATAGAGGAATGGATAAAGAAAACATGGTATTATACACACAATGGAATTATTATCCAGCTTTCAAAAAGAAGAAAACCATGTTACATGAAACGATATGGATGAGCCTGGAAGACATTATACTAAATGAAATAAGCCAAACTCATAGAAGCAGAGAGTAGAATGGTGCCTGCCGGGGTTGAGGGGAAATAGAAATGGGGAGTTGTTATTCAGTGGGTATAAACATTTTTTTTTAAGTTGCAGAAGTTTTCCAAACAGCCCACTCCAAAGAAACAAACAAAAAAAGTTGCTTAATTTCACCCTACACACAGCTTTTCCACTAAAGTGAGAATATGTGTGAAAGTGTTGGGTTTTACTGGTGTTCATAGCTGGTTTCTTTTTACAAGAGCAGACAATGATATAATATCATCCTGGCTAAGGGGCATCATAAGGGGTAGTAAGACCCTGTACACCTACCTCATGAATATCCAAGAGGTTGTAGGCAGAAGCTAGGGAGGGTCCAAGTCCTAAAACAGGTTGATTGGAACTTCAGGCACAAAACATCCCTATGGATGGCGTTAGTCTTGAAGGGCACAGGGGAGGACTATGAACCTGAGACCTGGGCTATCTGTCAGTAAGCAGCTACTTCACTCTGTTGTGCTTAAACAGATGGTTCAGTTCACTTTGTTCTTTTCACAAATAAGTCTTGAGGTTGTCCTACTTAGGAGGAAGTAATAAATTATATCACTTTAAGTATGTTTGCTTCTGTCAAAATGACTTGGTGGAACTGATCTTTATCAATATGTTTCTAGGCCCAGCAACTTTGTTTATGTTTTATTCACTGACTTAGAAGATTTTACGGTAATATGATATATCATCAAGTTCCTGCCCAAAATAAAGTTCAAGAGTTCTGAAATAAATTTTTAAAAATATTAAAGGGGCATAAAAAAGACAGATGACTAATAAAATTCCGACTTTCATTCCTGATTTTTAAAAATTTCTTAAAGAATTTTTTTATTTTGGTCACAGTGGAACATCTGGGGTGGTTGTGTTAAAAAAAAAATTCCAGGAAATCCATGCAACTCTTTTAAGCACAAAAAGTAAATATAAGTTTCACATTTTAAAAACACTACAGAAGCCTTGGGTTGGTAAGTATAGTTTATAAACAGCTGCATATTGTAATTTTAGAAGTATTTATTAAGATATGTATTTTTATTTAAATGTGAAGATTTATAGCTTTTTTAATAGAAGAAATTTGCTCTGTTAAGTTTACCAGTTATATAAATTAAAAATTAGACCTAGTCCAATCCACTGTGTATTTTAAGAATAACTTCTGCTCAGTTTTGGTTTACTTGTGAACGGTCACAAAGGCTTAAATCTTGGGTGAATCAGGAAAAGGAAAGTTCTTTTTCCTGAGGATAAATCTTCTTCCACTCAAAGTAGAAACATAATTGTAAAGACAACTGGCAAGTGAGGGGGAAATTGATTCATGCTGCCAAACTTAGATGAAGCTCGGTAGTTGGATGTTTCCAGGGAATCCAGAAAAGAAGATTGGCTGAAAGTTTGTAAAAGAAGCAGTTAGATCCCCAGGTCTTATCCTCAAACCCACTCAAACCAGGCGACATCCCTCCCTAGCACTGTAGAAGGCCAGATAAGGCACCCACTGACAATAGGAATGTTAAGAGAGATACTGTGAGTTGAATGGTGAGACCCTAGCCCTCCATTCTCCGCTTAACATCTAGAGACATGGCAACTGGCTTATGCCACAGGTAACAGATTAGAACAGACCTCTCTAGGAAAGTGGATTGGAATCAGAGAAACTCCTGTGGATGATGACTGTTGCGTCCCCCTAGTTAACAAGCCTAACCCAAAAAAGAAATAGGAAACGCTTGATGAAATTCTGTAGC
This sequence comes from Carlito syrichta, assembly GCF_000164805.1. Classification (NCBI taxonomy): domain Eukaryota; kingdom Metazoa; phylum Chordata; class Mammalia; order Primates; family Tarsiidae; genus Carlito; species Carlito syrichta. The sequence goes on from NW_007248951.1 coordinate 141,582, forward strand.
TCAGTGGAAACAAAAACAATATAGGAAACATGGGGGAAAAAGTAATTAATATTCTCCAAGACGTAAAGAGAAAATATTGTATCCATGAAACAAGAGGATTCTATAAAAGAAAGTACAACCCAGGGAACAATAATGAACTCTTAGAAAATAGAATGTTTTAAAATAAATGAAGAACAGTTGGAGATAAATTTCAGGAACACTGGAAATTGGAACAAAACATCACATAGTTAAAAATAAGCAGGAGAGAAACGATAAGAAAATAAGAGGATCGAGTTTTTCATGTAAGTAATGAATGTGCAGGAGGGGAAAGAAAAGAGGAAGTGGGAAATATTCACTGCTGAGATATCAAAGAAATAATACAAGAATAATACAGAATTAAAGGACACTCATTTCCAGATGAAAGAGGCCACCAAATGCCCAGTAAAAGGATGGGAATGTGAAACCCACACAAAGACACAGCACTGTAAAATTAAAAAAAAACAAAAAACAAAACAAAACTAGTGATAAATAGATTCTAAAAGCTTCCGAAAAGGAAAACAAAAAACAAACAGGTCACACACATTTAGGAATCACAGTGGTAGCTGATGCTGGAAACTGAGAGAATGTCCAGACAAACAAACAAACAAACAAAAGCATCGCAACACCTTCAACATCTGAGGGGAAAAAAGATTTCCACCTTGAATTTGACACTCAAGCAATCCCTCAAGTTTGAGATGTACACTCTTTCTTCCATGAACATTTTCATGATCTGCCAAAAGGAGAGAGAAATCAAGGATCCTGGATAAAGAGATCTAACACAAGAGAGAGGAGAAAAAAAATCCCAGCATAGTGGTGGAGGGAAGAAATAACATGTGGTTAAGAAATATGGAGGTAAATGTCAGAAAAAAATTCTTGAAAGATTTGAGAGTGGCTCTCTCAATTTAGTGGGAATCAGGGTTGGAGAAGGGAGCTCAAGGACTGCTAAGCTCATTGTACTACTTAATACACACACACACACACACACACACACACACACACACACACACACACACACACACAGAAGTTTTAGAAAAAGTAAAATTACCTTTCAAAAGGTAAGGGCTCTCAGGTTGTATTGCCAGTTGCACTGTGAATTCTGTTCCATCAAAATACTCATTCTAATGAATCCTTTATGTTGTCTGGCTTTTTCTTAGAGTCAGCTGAGACATGTTTAGAATTTGAATACTGTACTGTAAATATTCTCTGCTGAGATAAATCAAGTCAAAGCTTCTTTTCTTAGCTAAGCATGATTATACAGTAGAGCAAAAATGGCCCACAATTGCTTGTGAAAAATGATAATTCTGTTGTTGCTGTTAGAAATGAAGAGACTATCCAGAAAATTCAACAGCTCCCTCTATTCCCACCTATAAACACAATTTTAGATTTTTAAATTTGGAGCAAGCTGAATTATATAGAAAATTGCCCGAAGTTTTCATTCATTTTGTAGATATATACTGAGCTTTTGCATGAAGCCAAATGATAAATGCTGGAGGAAGAATATAATTTGATTATATTATATTATTAGTGGGTATCACTCTCTTGTTGGGTCATTTTAGAAGACAATTGTAGCATCAAAATGTGCAGGATATCCAAATATTTCTGTGCTCATTGCATTACCAAGGTTCAGCAGATTATTGAGTGTACATCCACAACGTGTGACCTGAATTAATACTCCTTCCATAAACCTAAAAAAGTTCTAAATTTAAAAATTTTTTATTTAAATTTTTGTGTGTGTGTGGGGACAGAATCTTGCTCTGTCGCACAGGCTGGAGTGCAGTGGTGCAGTCATGGCTCACTGCAGCCTCGAACACCTGGGCTCAAACCATCCTCCCAATTCAGTCTCACAAGTAACTGGGACTACAGGCTTGCACCACCAAATCCAGTTAGTTTTTTTAAAATTTTTAAATTCAAAGATGTGGGGTACAATTCAGGGTTAGGTACACAAATGTTCATTTTGCAAGTACCCTTGTCAATGAGGTATGCACCGCCTGGCAGTGTCCCACTACTGGCAATCCCTTTCTTATGGCATTATGATAATTGTTCAAGGTCTACTTATGATTGAGAACATGTGGTACTCAGTTATTTGCTTTTGTGACAGATCACTCAGTATTATAGACTCAAGTCCATCCAAGTTGCTGCAAAGTTCATTATTTTGTCCTTCTTTATGGCTGTACTACATTTTTAAAATCCAGTCATCTTTCAATGGGCAACATGGTTGGTTCCATGTTTTGACTATTGTAAATAATGCTACAATAAACATGCGTGTGCAGGCATCTTTTTCACAGAGTGATTTGTGTTCTTCCGGATATATTCCCAGTAGGGGTATTATGGGGTTGTATGGGAGGTCGATTTTTAAATCTTTTAGGAATTGCCACTGTTTTCCACAGAGGCTGTACTAGTTTACACTCCCACCAACAGTGCAGAAGTGTTCCCTTTTCGCCAACATCCTCTGCAGCATCTCTTGTTTTTTGAGTTCTTGATGATGACCATTCTGACTGGAGTTAGGTGGTATCTTAGTGTGGCTTTAATTTGCATTTCTTTGATGACTAGTGAGCCTGAGCATTTTTAAGCCCAGCTAATTTTTTGAAACAATTTTTTTGTAGCGATGAAGTCTCACTATGTTGTCCAGGCTCGTCTTGAATTCTTGGACTCAAGCAAGCCTCCTGCCTCAGTCTCCCACAGTGTTGGGATTACAGATGTGAGCCATCACACCTAGCACTAAAAAGCTTTTTAAAAGTGTCTTGCAGCAGCCCAAGGATGGATTCATATCTTCAAGAATATAGTGGTTTCTCACCAAAGTACTTTTGGGAGGCTTAAAGAACATCCTTGAGACTATTCTCCTCTCTCTAAAGTTAATTTACTTCTAGAGGAATATTTGTATAGAGGCTAATATTGTATTCTGGGAAACCCAAATAATTCACTCTTTAAAAATTTAAGGCAAAATTTACATGCAGTAAAATGTCAGATCTTAAGTGTGTAATTCACTGGGCGTTCATACCTGTATAGAACTGTAATACTGCCACCCTGATCGAGATATAGAACATCCCTATCACCCCAAGAAGTTCCCTTGTGTCTCGAACCAGATAATCCCTAACCCCGTCCCTCATGAAGACCTTTGGTCTGATTTTTATTATTCTTTTTTTTTTTTTGAGTTGAGGTTTCACTCTGTTACCCAGGCTAGAGTGCAGTGACACGATCCTGGCTGACTGCAGCCTCACACTCTTGGGCCTGAGCAATCCTCCTGCCTAAGCCTCTCAAGTAGCTGGAACTACAGGTACATGCCACTACATTCAGCTAATTTTTTTATTTTTTGCAGAGATGAGGTCTCAGTATGTTGCCCAGGCTAGTCTTGAGCTCCTGGACTTGAGTGATTCTCCTGCCTATGCTGCCCAAAGTGTTGGGATTACAGGCCTGATTTTTATTATTATAGATTAGTGTTGCCTGTTCTTAAACTTTATGTATATGAAAACATAGAGCTTGTCATCTTTTGTGTTTGACTGCTTTTGCTCAACATAATGCTTTGAAATTCGTCTGTGTTGCTGAATTTATCTGTAGTTCATTTTTGAAATTACTGAATAGTATTCTATTGTATGAATTTACCATGATTTGTTTATCTTTTTGTTGTTCCACATTTGGTTAATATAAACAAAGCTGCTATGACAGTTATTATACAAATCTTTTGGTGGAAATATGTTTTAATTTCTTTTGGGTAAATACCTGGGAGCAAAAATTCCGGATCATAACGAAGATGTAAGTATAAACAAATGAAACTGCCCACTCATTTTCCAGAGTGGCTGTACCATGTAATGATTCTGCCAGCACTGTAGGAGAGGTTAAGTTGTTCCACATCCTTGTTAATATTTGACATTGTCCATTTTAAAACAGAATGAAATCCTGTCCTTTCTAGCAACATGTATGGAACTGGAGTTTATTATGCTAAGTGAAATAGGCCAGACAGACACAGAAAAACAAATATCACATGGTCTTTTCATATGTGGAGCTAAAAAAAAAAAAAAAGATCAATTTCTTGGAAGTGGAGTGGAATGTAGATACCAGAGGCTGGGAAGGGTGTGTGTTTTGGGGAGTGGGGGGTGGTGTGTGAAGGGAAGTTGATTAATGGATTAATGGCTACAAACATACAGTTAGATAGAAGGAATAAGTTATAATGTTTGATAGCAGAGTAGGGTGACTATAGTTGCAATATACAACAATGTATTGTATTGTATATTTCAAAATAGCTAGAAGAGAGGACTTGAAAGGATCCAAAAATATAGAAAGATACATACTCCAGGTGATACATAACTTAAATATCCTGACTTGATCATTATATATTCTATGCATGTAACAAAATACTACATGTACCCTGAAAGTATGTACAGATATTATGTATCTATAAAAAATTAGTCATTCTATTGGGTGCAAAATCTCTCAGCTTTAATATACATTTTCCTGATAACGAATAAGATTGAGCAACTTTTCTTGCATATATTAGCCATTCATATGTTTTCTTCTGTGAAGCGTCTGTTCAAATTTTTTGGCAAATCTCACCCTCCCTTTTTTTGAGTCAAGATCTCACTCTGTCACCCAGGCTGCAGTGCAGTAGCACAATCACAGTTCACTGCACCCGTGACCTCCTGGGCTCAGGCAATCCTCCAATCTCAGTTTTTTGATTAGCTAGGATGACAGGCTTGTGCCACCATGCCCAACTAATTTCTTGTAGATATGAAGTCTCACCTATGTTACCTAAGTTGGTCCCGAACTCCTGGGTTTAAGCAATCCTTCTGCCTTGACCTTCCAATGTGTTGGGATTACAGGTGTGAGCCACTGTGCATAGCCTCAATTTTTTATTGTGTTTTTCTTCTTGCACTGATTAGCAGGAGTTCTTTAAATGTTCTGTACACAAATCTTTGTCAGATATATATTTTGCAAATATTTTATTTCTGCCTGTGGCTTGCTTTTTCATTTTCTTAATGGTGTCTTTTAATGAGCAGAAGTCTTAAATTTTGATGATGTCCAATTTATTGTTTTTAAAAAGTTAGTGGTTTTTTTTGCATCTTTTCTAAGAAATTTTTGCCTATTATAAAGTCACAAAGATATTCTATGTTTTCTTCTAGAAGTTCAATAGTTTTAGCATTTGCATTTAGGTCCATCACAAATTAGTTTTTATAGTAGTGTGACATAAAAGTTGAGGTTCATTACTTTCCCTAGGTGAATATCTAGTGAATTACATTGACTTTTAAATATTAAATTAAATTTGAATTTCTGAAGTAAGCCTTACATAAAAATGATGTATTATACCTTTTACATATTGCTGGATTCAATTTAATAATTTTTTTAAAGACAAAGTTGTATTCTATTGTCCAGGCTGGAGTGCAGCAGAGTGATCATAGCTCATTGTGACCTTAACAATATTTTGATAAGGATTTTTCAATCGTCCTCATGAAGCTATTGATCTGAAATTTTCTTTACTTGTAGTGTTGCTGTCAAATTATCATACTAGGGTTGTGCTAGACTTATGACAACAGTTAAAAAATGTTCCCTCCTTTTTTAATCTACAGAAAGAATTTGTATAAGTCTGGTGCTATTTCTTCTTTAAGTGTATTATTGACATTCAACAGTGAAATTATTTTGCCATGGAGTTTTCATTGTGAGAAGATTTTTAATTACAAATTCACCTTCTTTAATAATCATAGTGTTATTCATAATTTTTATTCTATTTTGTGTCAGTGTTGGTAAATTTGTTTTTTGAGGAATGTTCTTATTTCTAGGAAGTTGTCTAATTTATTGACCTGCAAATGTTCACATGTCCTTATTATTTGCTTAATAATTGTAAGATGTATTTTTATTTTGCCTTCATTTAAAAAAAATATTTATCCTGGCTATAAAATCCTGGGTCTTTCCTCCATTATAACGAAGCAGAAGTTATTATTTTCATTTTTCTTTATTTTGTCTGAAGATTTAAAGATTTATCTTTATTTTTGATTTTTCAGCTGCTTGCTCATGATGAGCCTAGAGGTTTTCATTGTGTTTATCCTTTCTGAGATACACTGAGGCGTTGAATCTGTTCATTGATGTTTTTCACCAATTTTGGAAAACTTTTGGCTATCGTTTCATCCATTTTTTCTGTCTCATTTCCCCTATTTCTAGGATTACATGTATGTTAGACTTCTTGATATTTTCTCAAAGATTATTGATGTCCTTTTTATACTTTTAAAAGACTTTTTCTCAATTATTCATGTTGGATAATTTCTAAAAAACTGTTTTCAAGTTCACTGGCATTTTCTTCTACATTCACCAAACTACTATTCAGCCCATCTCATGGATGTTTTATTTTGTTTTAATTATGTCATTTTAAAATCTTAGATATTTTAATTTGGATTATTTAAATAGTTTCCATTTTCTACTAAAATTCCCTATATCTTTACTCATTCTGACGATATTTTCCTTGTCTTTAAACATTTATACTAACTGTTTTAAAGTTCTTGTTCACTACTTCCAACATCTACTACCAACATTTCAGATCATTGTCTTTTGACTCTCTCCCCACTTTAAAAAAAGAATTGAGTCAAGGTCTCCCTTTGTCACCCAGGCTGGAGTGCAGTGGCATGATCATGGCTCACTGCAGCTTTGACTTGATTGCTCAGGCAATCCGCCTGGGAAGTTAGGACTTCAGGCATATGCCCAACTAATTGATTTTTATTTTGGTTTTTTTTGTAGAGAAAATGTCTTGCTATGTTGCCTTAGCTGATCTCAAACTCCTGGGCTCAAGTAATCCTCCTGCTTTGGCCTCACAAAATGTGCTAGGATTACAGACATGAGCTACCGCACTCGGTCTCCATAGTTAATAGAGATTTCTTCTAAAATTCTTTACAGGATGGAGTGTTTACTCCTGTGTATGTTTTAAAACTACCAGCATATTTCCTTTCAAAGATTGGCAGAACATCCTTTAGTACATGATAACTATCAAAACCATGACTGACCTAGCAGCAACATGCTTCTTTAAGACTGTGTGTTTCACATTTGAGCTTTTCCATTTCTAGGAAGATAAGCATTCTTGAAGAAGATGTCATTATATGGCCTTCTGAGATCTTTAACTAATAAATACTCTGTAAACCTATAATTAATTAAGAATCCCTGAACTTCTTAGTATTTAACATCAGCGATAAAATGGTTGAGAAGTAGAACAAGAAAAACTTAAGACCTGCATATGCTCTATTTTCTGGGAAAAAAATATGTTTTGCTACAAGTATCTTTCAAAAAGTATCTTTGGTGTTCTAATTAGGTTTAGGTGGGCCAGTGTTTGCTGTTGTGTTAAATTCGTAAGTAATTGCTGGGTAATGAAGCTTTGTATTTGAATAGCATTTGACAATCAACAAATGCCAAGTGTTATTGAATTTTTATCTTGAAGTCTGTTCCTTTCTCTTGAATTCTAGACTCTCATACATCCAACTACCTACTAACCACTGCACTTAGAAATCTAATAGTTCGGTTGACGAGCTTCTGCAAAGCAAAAGAAACCATCAAGAGAGCAGGGAGACAACCCACAGACTGGGAAAAAATATTTGCCAACTGTATATCTGAGAAAGGCCTAACATCTAGGATCTACAAGGAACTCAAACGTGCCAAAAGGAAAAAAACAAACAGTACATTAAAAAGTGGACAAAAGACATGAATAGATACTTCTCAAAAGAAGATATACAGGCAGCCAACAGACACATGAAAAAGTGCTCAGCCTCATTAATCATCAGAAAAATGCAAATCAAAACCACATTGAGATACCACACCCCAGTGAGAACGGTCATCATTAATAAAACAAACAACAACAGATGCTGGCGAGGATGCGGAGAAAAAGGAATGTTTCTACACTGCTGGTAGGAATGCAAACTAATACAATATCTTTGGAAGACAGTGTGGCGATTTCTGAAAGAACTAGATATTGACCTTACATATGACCCAGCAATTCTCTTAATGGGCATATACCCAGAGGAATTCAAATCATTCTACAAATAAGATACCTGCACACGTATGTTTGTTGCAGCTCTATTCACAGTAGCAAAAACATGGAATGAACCATGCTGCCCATCGAAACTGGACTGGATAAAAAAAATGTGGTACATATACACAATGGAATATTATGCAGCCATAAGAAAAGACAAACATATGGACTTTCCAGCAACTTGGATGGATTTAGAGTCAATCATACTCAGTGATCTATCACAGAAACAAAGAACAGAGTACCATATGTTCTCACTCATAAGCGGACCTTGAACAATTATCATAATACTATAAGAAAGGGATTGGCAGCAGTGGGAAACTGCCAGGGGATTGGAGGGGTTTGGTGGTTGAGGGCAACTGCTAGGGGAGGGAGGGGCACACCTCATCAACAAGGGTACCTGCATAATCAACGTTTGTATACCTAACCCTGAATTGTACCCCACATCTCTAAAGTAAAATTAAAAAAAGAAACCTAATAGTTTGGGCCTCCCAAAATACTGAGATTACAGGCTGAACCACCGAGCCTGGCCTGCAATAAATTTTTAAAAAATTAGTTGGGCGTGGTAGCATGCACCTGTGGTTCCAGCTACTTGGAAGGCTGGGGAGGAAGGAAGGATTGCCGGAGCCCAGCAGGTCGATGCTGCGGTGGCCAGGAGTGTGCCACTGTACTCCAGCCTGAGTGACAGAGTGAGACTTCAACTCAAAAAAGAAAGAAATTGAATAGTTTGAACTTGGTATGTTCAAAACTGAGCTCCTAATAGTCTCTTCTTCCTTCAATTCCCCAGGTTGCTCTTCCTTCAGTCTTCTCCATCTCAGTGAAGGGCAACTCTGTGATTCCACTGCTCAGACCAAATGTTTGGTATGTTACCCTCAAATCTTCTCATTCTCTTTTCCTACATTAGCAAAACCCATAGCTTTACCCTCTTTGCTTCCATAATGTGTCCTGAATTCCACCACATCTTACGACCTCTGCTGTCTGAAACCCTGGTCCAAGTCCCCATCATCTCCCACCTGCATTGTTGCAAGAACCTTCTTACTAGCCTCCCTGCATCCACACTTACTCTTCTCGGATTATTTCCAACACATCAGCTAGAGTGATTCTGTCACAACCTACATCAGATCATGTTCTGCCTCTGCTCAGAGCCCTCCAATTTCCCCATGTCATTCCAAATAAAAGGGACCATTCTAATGAAGACCCACGAGGCCTATTTCACCTCTTAGTGCGCTCCCCTCACTCACTCACCCAGCTGCAGCAACCTGGCAGTTCCCGAAGTGCCAAACACACACTGTCCGTCTGCCAGGAAAGCTCTGACTCCATATGTTCACCCAGCCAACTCTCACATTTTCTACACATTTTAACCCAAAGGTCACATTCTTTTGTTGTTGTTGCTGAGTCCAGTCTCACTCTGTCACCCAGGCTGGAGTACAGTGGCACAATCACGGCTCACTGCATCCTCAACCTGGGCTCAGGTGCTTCTTCTGCCTCAATCTCCAGGGTAGCTAGGACTCCAGTAGCATGCCACCACACCCAGATAACTTTTCAATTTTTTTGTAGAGACAAGGTCTTGCTTTGTTGCCCTGGCGACTCTTGAACTCCTAAGTTCAAGTAATTTTCTTGACAAAGCCCCATTCTTAGTGAGATTTTCTCTGGTTTCTGTATATAAATTGTACTTCCTCCCACCACTCACTTCCAATTCCCTTTCTCTGCTTTAATTTCTTCCTTAGCACTTATCCCTATATGCCACACTATATATATATATATTTTACTGATGCATATCTTGTGAGTTCTCCATCTCCATAACTAGAATATAAACGCAGTGAGGGCAGGGATCTGAGCGGGTGGTGTGCTGCTGTAGCTGCAGTGCCTGGACAATGTCAAGTACAGAGGAAACACTCCAAACACATTTGTTGAATGAATGATACAAAGCACTTTCATACCTATTGCCTTATCTGATTCTTACAACAATTCTGTGAGATGGGCATTCACTGTCTTCATTGGGCTGATGAGAAAACTATATTCGGGTTGATTACAAGGCTTAACCTAAGACACATAGTCAATTTCAAAGATTCTGGATTCAGGGATATTTCCATGGTGTCACACTACTCCACCCCAGAATCAAGAGGAATGTGGCCCCTGAACCATTTGAATCCAAAGAATAAGTGCAGATGCTGCATTTATTAACCAGTAAAGGAGGATTTGTAGGTATCTCTATTTCTATGTTAGTAAATATTTCCTCTAAACCAGAAGCACAGTTTTTTAAAAAATGAGGTGAGATTCACATAACACAAAATGAATCATTTTAAATTGAATAATTTCATGGCATTTAATACATTTGCATTGTTATACAACCACTTATGGTAATACAGAATAGACTTTTTCTCTTTCTCTCCTTCCTTTCTTGTTTCTTTCCTTTCTTGCACAGATTGTTATGATAAATATAGAGAATAGAGTCAGAAGAAAACCTAAAGAACTCAGAATGTCTTTTTGTGAATCAGTTTCGCCCTTTCTAAATGAACACTGATATGTATTCTACCATGTTCATTGGTCTATTGTTAGGCTCTGGTGTTTTTAGGGCTTTATGAGAAAAGTATCTTATAAAAAGTATAGTGATATATGCTTTTTTGTGATTAGTTAATAGTAATCATAGCGTATTTTTGATACTTTAGAATTCTATAACGTGTAGTTTATGTTCTCTGGTGTCTGCTAGGGGTTCTCCTTGTTCTATAGAGTTTCTGTAAAATCATAATTTTATATTTCCAAGTCTATTTTAAATTATTTTATTAATTAATTATATTTATATAACATATTGGTACTTTATTGGAATCTGTTTATTTTTGTGAGTTTTCTCAAAAACACACCATACTCTATCCTATGGTCCCTGAGGTGCTCACTTTTTCCAAACTTCACCTCTGACTTCTAACAACCATGTTCTCCCACATTCCAGGGCCCAGACCTCTGCCTTCTGTGAGATTCTCACCAGCAACTCAGTGTCACTGATTTTTTTCCCCCTCTGAATTTTCTGTCTGCACCACAAGACTCGTTGCTGAATTACACTCTGTTCTGTCTTGCTCGTTATCATTTCATCAGTAGCTACTCTGGGGTCCTGTTGCATTCTTCACAAACTGAGAAAACAAGCCTAGATACTTTTAAAAGTTTTTTCCAACTCTGAAAATTCTGATTATGTGTATTTTTTCCTTTCTATTGTTTTGTCTTGAGACTGGATACATGTATTTTTTAATCCTATATGGTACTCTGCTCAGTGTGAAATAGGCACTCAGTAAAGGACTAATAACTGTAAACATGCACATTCATGTGTATTTGAAAGTATTACATGACTCCTAGAAGTGATCATGATATTGTAGGTAAAATTAATAGGGTTATAATGTTCAGGTCTTGGAAGTGGTAGGTTGGCTTCTCTTGCACTGGTTGCAACACATTCAAAATTTTCACAAAATAGCAAAACAGTGTTTCACTCTGGAGGGCTGACATTGAGAGAGAGAGAGAGAGAGAGAGAGAGAGAGAGAGAGAGAGAGAGAGAGAGAGAAAGGGATGGATATCTTTCAACTGGATACAAGTTAGAGAAGATTCTGAAATCCACAGTATAGAAGTACTGAAGGCATTTAGTTAGAGTAAGAAAAGAGGAAAAGAGTAACAGGAGACAAGAACACTACATTCCATGCTTAGGGATATAGAATGAGGAACAGAATTATTTTATGTAGTCCAGAAGACAAAACTAAGACAAATAGCTGAATGATTACCTGTAAGGGTGATTTCAGCTTTGCATAAGTAAAAACACTTTCACAAGTTTCTCATCATTTGAGATATTTGGGAATAGAATGAACTCTCTTCCTCATTGAGCCTATTAATTCTATTTTAAAACGTTTTATTTTATTTTAGATTCAGGAGGTACTTGTACCGATTTGTTACATAGGTCTGTTGTGTGATGGTGAGGTTTGGGCTTCTCATGAGCCCACCCTCCAGACAGTGAGCATGGAACCTGAGGGGTGGCTTTTTCGAACCCTCACTTCCGCTCTCTCCCATCCCCTGTGTCGTAGTCCCCAGTGCTGCTGTTCCCATCCTCGTGTCCATGTGTGCCCAGTGTTTAGCTGCCACTTACGAGTGAGAACAAGCAGCATTCAGTTTTCTGTTTCTATGACCATTCGCTTGAAATGATAATTCATTTAAAATGCTTTCTTCCCAGCTGCTTCCATGTTGCTGCAAATGACATGATATCATTCTTTTTCTTATGACTGTATAATATTTCATGTTGTGTATATGCTACATTTTCTTTATACAGTTTGCTGTTGATCGGCACCTGGGTTGGTTTCATGTTTTTGCTATTGCAAATAGTGCTGTGATAAACATATGAGTGCAGGTATGTTTTTGGTAGAACAGTTTCTGCTTTCTTGGGTGTATACCCAGTAATGGGTTGCTGGGTTGAATGGTAAATCTACTTTTAGTTCTTTGAGAATTCTCCAAACTGCTTTCCTCAGGGGTTGCACTAGCTTACATTCTTACCAACTGTGTACATACAAGTACTTCCTTCTTCAACAGTCTCCCCAAATCTGTTGTTTTTGACTTAGTAATAGCCATAGTCATTTTGATTGGTGTTAGGTGCTATCTCATTGTAGTTTTAATTTGCATTTATCTGATGATTAGTGATTTTGAGCAATTTTTTAAATGTTTGTTGGCTGTAGGTATGTGTTCCTTTGAGAAGTTGCTGTTCACATCCTTTGCCTGCTTTGTAATGGGATTTTCTGGGTTTTTTCCCTGATGATTCATTTGGGTTCTTTATCGATTCCGGATATTAGTCCTACAGATGAATGCTTACTATGTGCCAGGCCGTGTTTTTCCCATAAGCAAGTGATCAATGAGATAGTTAGTCATAGATCTGCTATAATAAAACTAACGTTCTAGTGGAGCAAGGAACAATAAGCAATAAAATAAATTAGTTGCCATGAAGAAAATAAAATTGCCATGAAAAAAATAAAGCAGCACACTGTGATAGAGAGAATGGCGTTGGAAGGGAGCTAGGCAAGAAGAGATGAGGTTACCAGGGAAGAACACTGTGAAGAAAACATTTGAGTGGAAACCCAGATATTTAACCAAAAGAACCAGCTGTGCAGATATCTCAGGGAAAGACATTCCAGGCAGGGGGTACAGCAAGGGCAGGCATTAGAGGGCCCTCAGGCAGTGACCCCGTGATGGTTGAAATTTATGTCTACCTGGCTAGTCTATGGTGCCCAGTTGTTTGGTCAAATGCTAGTCTAGATGTTGCTATGAAGATACTTTGTAGATGTGATTAACATTTACAATCAGTTGACTTTCAATAGGTTATTCCTCCATAACATAGTTGGGCCACATCCAATCAGGTGAAGGTCTTAAGAGCAAAAACTGAAGTTTCCCAGAGAAGAAAGAATTCTGCTTCAAGACTGCAGCATCAAATCCTGCCTGAAAATCAGCCGGGTGTGGTAGCACGCACCTGTAGTTCCAGCAACTTGGAAGGCTGAGGGGGAAGGATCACCGAGCCCAGCAGGTCGCAGCTGCGGTGGCCGGGAGCGGCCGCTGCACTCCAGTCTGGGCGACAGAGGGAGACTCCAACTCAGAAAAAAAAAAAAAAAAAAAAATCCTGTCTGAGTCTCTAACCTGCTGGCCTGCTCTACAAACAGTAGACCTGCCACTTCCCACAGTCATGTGAGCCAATTCCTTAAAACAAATCTCTTTGCGTGTATGTATACACATACAAAGATACGAATATAAACCCAACATGCATACATATGTATATGTGTACATATATATGTGTGTGTAAAAAATACATATGTACATATATCTATCCTATTGGTTCTGTTTTTCTGGAGAATCCTGACTGATACGGACCCCTTCCTGGGAGTTGCTGCACTACCAGGCATGAAATGCCTGCGATTCCACAGCCAGTTAACTGGATGTGGAGAGTAGACTCTAATGGGAGATGATGCCAGAATTATTTAGGCAAAGATGCTGGAGATGAGAGTTTCAGAAGGCAATCCTACTTCACGAATATTTCTACTGACTATTGAATCCTACAGTTTACTGGGACTGCCTACCATGGCATATGTCGAATAAAAATTGGAGAATTTATCTTTTACTCTATTTCTACATTTTAGAATGAATTTCTTAATTTAATTTAGAGTTTCTCTTAGAGAACATTTAAAAAGTAAGAGGTAACTGTGGGGATTAAAATTTTATTTTATTTGTTTATTCCTTGCTGGATTATTTAAGACAGTCATATTTATATGTTTGAGGCAATTTTTAATTTATAATCCAAGGAACACTCTAGATATTCAAGTTGGAGTGCAAGGTGTTATCAGCGAGCAGTCATTTTTGATTTATGATCTATTACACATACTTGAGAAATCACCTTGAAATTATTTTCCTGGCATTTGCACAACTGACATAGGTCACTGATAACATTTATTATTCTGTCACCACTTGCTATTCCCTTCAAATTCAGCAAATACCTCAAGGCAACTTGTTCTCATCAGATAATTGAATCTCCAGAGTCCCATGGCCCTAGCTGACAATCATGGATATTTTCCACCAGCAGTGCAGAGTGTAGAAAAATGTTTATTAGCGACTGAATAACTAGTAGCAGAGTAAGAGTTACAGATGACTCCACCAATTTACCATCTTGGTAGTAGGCATAAAGTCTTGCATATTATAATTTTATATATTATCAGTCTTCTTCTCCATATGGAATACATTTAGTTATTTAAATGCATGTTATCAAATCTTTTATTATGCTAATTAAATTTTTGTTTAAGTAAATCAAGACTTTAAAGTGTTAGTGCTGTAGGCTTTGTTTGATGGATAAACAGATTATAAATCTGACCTGAACTTTTGCCTTGAAGGAATCATAAAGCAATACAAAATAGAATATGCATGATGAAAATCGATAGTTGAAATGCTAGATATTTGTGTTGTAGTCTCATCTTGTATCTTCTTTCTAATGATGTATTGAGACCACTTTTGGAGAACTCGACTTGATTTGTGAATTCTAGGGTCTGTGGAAAAGGCTTCACAATAACACAACATTTTTGTTTAATTGGATGCACGTTTCTCCATTCTTTTCCTCTGTACCATAAATAGCTGCTTCTAAGCAAGCTTCTAGACTGCATCCCATTTTCTGATCCACCTTCACTCTTAGCTGTTTTTTTATTATAAAGCAGATATTTCCTATATTCCCATATAAGTCCTTTCATGTAATATAGAGCCTTTGCCCTGAATAAGAAGGAATGATTTCAAATATCCCAAGAGAAAGAATTTGTAGCACTCAAATCATTCCACAAAAGGAACCGTCTACTCCATTCCCAGAGTGTTCAAAAGTGCTGGGTTCAAATCCAAACTCCAACGACATAGCTCTGTGAGCTCTGGCAAAATCCTTTCATGCACACACCATTTTCAGTTCTGATTCTGAAGACCCCTAAACTCCACACTATACTGCTTAATCCCACCTCAGCAGGAGGTTACTGCAAGTATTTCTAGACTCTGTTATGTCCCATATGAGTCATCTTTTCTTCTTCCAGCTAAATTTCCCTCGTCCCTTTAATCTATCTTTGTTGAGTGTGATGGTTAAATTTCTGAATTAACTTGACTAGGCTATGGTGCCCAGCTGATTGGTCAATCATCAGGCTAGATGTTACCATGAAGATATTTTTATTTTATGAATAATAATAATATTTGAGTTGGGGGTCTCACTCTGTCACCCAGGCTGTAGTGCAGTGGTACCATCACCACAGCCTCAACTTCCCAGGCTCAGGTAATCCTTCTATCTTGGCCTCCCAAGTTGTTGGGACCGCAGGTGTGTGCCACCGTGCCTGGCTAATTTTTTAACTTTTTTGTAGGGATGAGGTCTCACTGTGTTGTGCGGGCTGGTCTTGAGCTCCTGGGCTCAAGTGATCCTCCCACCTTAGCTTCTCAAAGTGCTGGGATTATTTTTTTAGGTGTGACTAATATTTAAATCTGTAGAGTTTAAGTAAAGCAGATTGCTCTAAGAGCAAAGACTGAGGTTTCCCAGAGAAGGAATTCTCCTCAGACTGCAAAATAGAAGCATTGCCTGAGTTTTAGCCTACTGTTCTCCAAAATTCAGACTCAAGACTGAAACAACTCTTGCTGGAATTTCCAGCCTGCCTGCCTGCCTACTCTGAAGATTTCTCACTTGCCAGCTCCAACAATTGTGTGAACCAATCTCATAAAACAAATATCACTGTCTCTGTCTCTATGTCTATGTCAGTGTCACCTCTTTATCATCTATACATCTTTTGTGGTCTGTTTCTCTGGGAGAACCTTGATTAATTTAAAAAACCAACAATTTTTTCCATCTTCTCATTCTTCTCCTTATTTTCTTCTGACTATATTCCAGGTTACTAATACCTCATCTAATGTGCTCAAGGCGTGATGAGTGCAAAATAGAGCCAAAGTATCGTCCTCTTACCCTAACCCCAGTGTAACTTAGTTCTTGACCTTAACAAGGTCAAGGTCTTAGATACAGAGAGAGTAGGATTTAAGCCCCCATACCACAATTTTATGACTCGAACAGGTTTCTTAACTTCTTTCAACTTTGGCTCCTTTAAATCTCTAGATGGAGATAATAATAGTAGCTACATCATAGCGTTCTGTGATGTAAGACTAAAAGGCACTCTACTCCAAAAGAAACAAACTTTGGCTTTGGCAACAAGTAATCACAGGGCCAGCAGCTACAGCAGCTCGTAAGCCAATCAGTGACAGTCCATGCTTCCTAAAAACAGTCCATTAACAATATCTTCATGCAATGACCATATTTCTGAAGATCAGTCAATTAACCACTGTCTAACTTGAATAACTACACTTCCAGAGCTAAATATCAGCTTATCCCTAATATCTCCACTGCTGAAAATTCCTGAACTCCATACTTCCCCAAACCCTACATAAATGCAGCTCCCTGCTTTATTCAGAGACCCTGTAGTTATAATCACAGCTCTCCCTTGTTTAGCAACAATTTCAGTTTTTTATTTCAGGAATTGAGTGGTGGCCACATCTTTGACAGAGGATAAAACTGGATCGTAAGTATTTAGTATAGTGCCTGGCATAGATTAAACACTCAGTAATGTTAGCCATTCCCTTGAATATATAACTCTATCAACGTCCTTTAGTTACTTGGGCTTTTTTTTGAGTTGGAGTCTCACTCTGTCACCCAGACTGGAGTGCAGTGGCAAGCTCCCGGCCACCGCAGCCTTGCCCTGCTGGGCTCCAGCGATCCTTCCGCTCAGGCTTCCAAGTAGCTGGAACTACAGGTACGCACTACCACGCCCGGCTAATTTTTTTGATTTACTGTAGAGATGAGGTCTTGCCAAGTTGCCGGGGTGGTTCTCAAACCCGTGAGCTCAGGCGATCCACTCGCCTTGGCCTCCCAAAGTGCTGGGATTACAGGCTGAGCCACGCATCCCGGCCTACTTTGGTTTTTTTGATCGCAAAGTCATCAGCCTTGGAAGGATGTTGAGGTAAGTAAGCACCCACCCACAACATGGGCATATTTGGGTACATGAATTCAAGGTAAATTAGGCCTGAGAGTGACTAGAT
This sequence comes from Carlito syrichta, assembly GCF_000164805.1. Taxonomy (NCBI): domain Eukaryota; kingdom Metazoa; phylum Chordata; class Mammalia; order Primates; family Tarsiidae; genus Carlito; species Carlito syrichta. The sequence continues at coordinate 159,190 of NW_007248951.1, forward strand.
GAGGAGTAGCAAACCAGGAAGGATGACTGAGTGACTCAGTGGGAGTGCTGGTGACCAGGGTCACACCTTGTCCAGCCATACTCCTGGAGGCTCATGAGCTGTTTGAGACTGACCTCAGTGCAGAGTTGAATCTCAACATCAGCTAAATTCCCGAGTAGTTCTTTCCACAAGGGCTGCAGACGACCCATCTATCTCAAACTACCTTTGTTGGACCCTAAAATACCTGTGTAGAACCTTTGTTGCTTTAAATTTCTTGTGGTTAAATTTGGTCCATTGCACCAGATTGGTCAATATCTTGTACAAGAAAATGTCTTTAAGTATATATTGAGGTAGGCCATAGAAAGGTTTTAGCCAGAGAGGTAAGGACATTTTTACCCTTGTAGTGAAAGGCTCTTCTCTGTCATTCCTTTATCAATAGGATTCTACTGACAAAGATGAGACCTAAGGAGGTTGAATACACATTTTTTTCACTTTAAATAAAGTATATTTTTAAAAACAAGTTTAGGTTTACAAAATAATTGAGAAGATAGTATAGAGTTCACAAATGCCTAGCGTCCAGTTTCTCCTATTACTAACATCTCACATTAGTGTGGTATATTGTTACAACTCAGGCATCAATATTGATGTATTATTATGAACTAAAGTCCATACTTTATCCAGATTTTCTAGTTTTTACCTAATGTCATTTTCTTTTCTAGTATCCCATTCAGAATATATTACATATAGTCGTCATATCCCTTTAGGTTTCTCTAGACAGTGAATTTCTCTGACTTGCCTTGTTTTGATGATCTTGACAGCCTTTTTTAACACTTAAAATTGTACTTTATTTATTTATTTGACGTTCCAAGAACATTTTGTTTTAAATTTCTTATTTTAAAGATGTGGGGTACAATTCAGGGTTGGGTATACAAATGTCGATTATGCAGGTACCCTTGTTGATGAGGTGTGTCCCCCTTTCCCCTGGCACTTTCCCTCTACAGCCAATCTCACCACCCCCTCCCCTTGGCTGTTTTAAAGAGTACTGCTCATGTCGTTTGTAGAATACTCCTAACTTAGGATCCATGTGATATTTTTCTCATGATTATGCTGGGATCTGTGTCTTTTGGGAGGAAGGTCATAGAGGCGAAGTTATCACGTCATTGTTATCACGTCATATCAAGGGTCCATGCTATCAACACTACTTTAGCACTGTTGATGTTGACCTTGATCCCCTGGTCATCTAGTAGTGTTTGTCCAGTTTCCCCACTATAAAGTTACCCCATCCACTCCCCATTTTCCACACTGTCCTCTTCAAAAGCAGGTCACTATGTGTGGGCCATACTTGACAAGTGGGGAGTTAAGCTTCATCTCCTTGAGGATGGAGTGTCCACATAGATTGTGTTGAATTATTCTGCACAGGATATTTATTTATTCTCCCTCATGATTGCTATTTATGAAATCATGTATTTACATCAGGATAAACTCATGCATTTTAAATATTTTATTTAAAACTGTTATTTTTTAACTTTTAAATTTTTTATTTTAAAATTGTGGGGTACAATTCAGGTTTAGGTATACAAATATTCATTATGCAGGTGCCCTTGTTGGTGAGGTGTGCCACTCCTTTCCCAGGCAGATTCCCACTACTGCCAGTCCCACCTCCCCGCCCCCATCCCCCTGATTTTTTAAAAATTGTTCCAACTTGGTCTAGAGGGAGTTCTTTCAGTAGGCTCCCGTGTCCTTTTGACATGACTCCAATCACTTTGGGGTTTTGTCTTGTTGTTCTAGGTACTTCCTTACTTTCTAACACTACAAGAGGCTCCAGTCTCATTGTGTTCACTTGGAAGTAGGGGAGAGCTGTTTTACTAAAACTGTGTGAGGCATGAGCCCACATGCAACGCTGCTGAGATCCCTCTAGCCAAGGGTAGCACAAGATGGAGAACAGGCCCTCCTCTACTATGAGCTGAACACTCAACCTTGATATTCCCCTACTCCTTTTTGCAACCTAAAGTCTCAGGCATCTCAGCTCCAAGAGAGGGTGCTGATGATTGCTGACATGTTGTGACCCGTGGGTGTCCAGTGCTAGACAGCAGAGTGGTGGAGAGCGAATTCCTTCATGAGAGCGTTCATTGGAAACCATTTCCCAGGCAATTCTCTGAATTTGTTTAAGACAATTTATAAAGGTTACAGCAGTTACTATTTGCTGGAATGGGATAATGGAATGGGTTTTTTTTTTTAACTTTTGAGAATTTCTACAAAACTTTGGACGGCAAGTTTTTGCTTTATGTTCATTGCAGCATCTTGAGAAATATTTGATGAATCTCTTCTCTAATGTCTGTTGCAGCAATACAGGGAATTGGGAAGAAAGGAGGTCTTTTGCTGGGGGAAAGACAGAAAGTGCTGAGCAGCAGAAACGGGTACAAAAATGTATTTGTCACTAACATTTCTTTTATGTTGTTGTTGAGTCAGGGTCTCAATCTGCCACCCAGGCACAACCACAGCTCACCACAGCCTTGAACTCCTGGGCTCAAGCAATTCTCCTTTCTCAGCCTCCCGAGTAGCCAGGACTACAGGTGCATGCCACCACTCTTGGCTAATTTCTTGTTTTGTTTTTGGTAGAGATAAGGTTTTGCTGTGTTGCCCAGGCTGTTTTTGAACTCAAGTAATCCTCTCACCTAGGCCTTCCAAAGTGCTGGGATTACAGGTGTGAGTCACCATGCCTAACCATTCACTAATATTTCTTAGTTACAGGAATGTACATAACACTTTTTCCTTTATTGAAATATATTCTTCAGAAAGAATGTAATGTCATGACAACAAAAACCATGCCCACGTTGTCCATCACTTTATCATCAAGGTGTAGAATATCATAGCTGCCCCCAAAATTTGCCTGAATATGTGATCATAAATATGTTCATTATGAGGATGAACATACTCAATATTTGGCTTCAAAAATAGATTCTTTACAAACAGAAATTGTGCCCTATTCAATCTCTTAAGTATATTCTTCTTATGAATGTATTATAATATTCACAATGAAGAATATATTCATGAAGGTAGATAATGAATATATCTCTATTCATGAAGAATATTTCTAATATTTCATGAAAAAGTACTTGTGAAGTAATTGAAAAAATGTATGCAAGAAGAGTTTCTAAATAACATCTTAGTAAGAAAATGTTGGCTGGTCTCAGTGGCTCAGCCTGTAATCCCGCGCTTTGGGAGGCCGAGAAGAGTGAATTTCCTGAGCCTGCGGGTTCGAGACCCGCCTGGGCAACTTGGTAAGACCTCATCTCTACAACAAATCAAAAAAATTAGCTGAGCGTGGTAGCCCGTGCCTGTAGTTCCAGCTACTTGGAAGGCTGAGGCGGAAGGATCGCCGGAGCCCAGCAGGTCGAGGCTGCGGTGGCCGGAAGCAGCCACTGCACTCCAGTCTGGGCGACTGAGTGAGACTCCAACTCAAAAAAAGAAAATATTAATAAGGAAAATGTTTTCATAAAAAAGCTTAAAAATAGAGAAAATGTTCATGAAGGGTGTTGCTCATCTTCCCTCCTCTGCCTCAGCAACAAGGCTATTTTGCCTACCCACTTCATTCTTTCTTTGGCAGAAAGTCCCTCTCCCAGCTCCTTTACTTGCAGAGACAAATTTAGCATTGAGTTTTAATATTTTCAATAACTCTATAATTTGCAAGGAAAGGTTCTTAGAAACAGTTATATTTTCCTATTCATAAAATATTTTAATGCATGTGGTAATATACTACCTTTCCCTACTCTAATTTAACAAATTTCTATTCTTTTCTGTTTTAGAGATGGGGTCTCCCTCTGTTGCCCAGGCTGGAGTGCAGTGGTGCAATCATAGCCCACTGCAGCCTCAAGCAATCCTCATACCTCAGGCTTCGGAGTAGCTGGGACTACAGGTACGTGCCACCACACCCAACTTTTTTCTTCTCCCCTTACTACAAATATCTTGAAGGCAGAGACATTTGTTTCTTTTTAATTCCTACAGTGAGCACTTGGAACCTAACTGGAAATGATTATATTCTGTTGAATAGGTCATAATTTCTTTTTTCAAATCATCTTTATAGATATATTTTTTGAGGTAAACTTTAATTACTACTACTACTACTACTACTACAACTACTATTATTACCTCAACCTCCTGGGCTCAGGCAATCCTTCCACCTCAGCCTCCTGAGTAGTTGGGACTGCAGGCTTGTGCCACCATGCCTGGATAATTTGTGTGTGTGTGTGTATAGAGATGAGGTTTTACTATGTTGCCCAAGCTGGTCTCAAACTCCCAGGCTCAAGCAATCCTCCCGCCTTGGCCTCCCAAATTGCTGGGATTACAGGCTTGAGCTATACTGTACCTGGCTGATTTTTAAAAAAAAATCACAAAACCAGAGCCTAGAGTTGCCCCTTTATTCTAAACTCTCCTGTTAGAGTTCCACGAGGACAGCAGTTATCTTGCAGTGAGGACAGTAACACCCAAGTGGAGATGGATGGGCTTTTTGTGTGCCTCAGTGCTGAAAACAGAAGCCTGGAATAGATGACTTATGCACATTCATTCTGGTATCACAATTCTGGACATACTTCGATTAAGGGATTTTATTGCTACATCTTGGCAATGGCCAGAAAGGATCTTTAAAAGCATAGTACTTCTGGTGGTTAAGAGAGGGTATTCAGGTGGCTTATAGAAACCTCGATCAGAAACCTGGTCCTGTAGTCTAATAAACAGGCCATCTCTAGGTGGAAGGCTTTTTCAGTTGGGGTTTTAAAAACCTCGCCCTTAAGAAGCATTAGAAAAGAGAATGTTTATTTTCCACAGGTGGAGGCCTCCACAGGAAGATGAGTGGCATTTTTACTCAGTAGTGCTCTTCTGGTACATCTCTGGGGGAGCCCCAGGTGGCTGCTGTTGGAGAGCGGCTTCTTCTCCCCCTCTTCTCCCCCATGCCCACAACCCTGGAATGCCTCATGCTTGAAAAGGTTTGTCAGACGAACCATAAAACACAGTGCTATGTGGGTAGCTCAGCTGCCTGAGAGAGGATCAGAAAACTAATGGACTGATGAATGGAAATATATTAGGGATATAGCTTCCGAAGAACACTCTTGCTTTAAACCAAGTGGAATGGAAATATGAATAAATAGGATGACTGTCAGCTGAAGAGGCTAGTGACAAGAACTCAGACTGTTCATGCAGTGTGGTTTGTAAATGAAAATATCAGAAGGTGCTTTTTGGCTTTTAAAAATCTGATATTAAGTTTATCTATGATGTGTATACTCTAAAGGATGATAAAATAAATTCTCTCCCACTAAGCAGGGTATACAATTAAAATAAATATTATTTCCTCATAAATATTCAGCAACCAAATTTTCTATATAAATACACTTTTAGCTTCTTCATTTATCAAATATCATTTACTAGATTTTGGACAAGAATAAGACATTAAATTATAACAGTCCTGCTAAGCAGAGTGCCAGATCAAATATAGGGCACCCAGTTACATTTGAATTTCTGATAAATAATGAATAATTTTTGTTATGCCCATGCACTATTTGGGATATAAAGTCATGTTTTATATAGTGACATTTCAGTCAACCATGGACCACATTTGTGACAGTGGTCCCATGAGATTATAATGGAGCTGGGAAATTCCTATTGCCTGTTGACATTGTAGCCATCCTCATGACATGGTCCCACATAACTTGTGTGCTTGTGGTGATGCTAGTGTAAACAAACCCATTGTATTGCCAGTCATATAAAAATAGAGCACATACAATTATGTGTAGTACATAATACTTGATAATGACAATAAACAACTATATTACTGATTTATATATTGATGCTACCATTTATCTTTGTTTTAAAGTGTATTTCCTCTACTCATAAACAAAAGTTGACTGTAAGCCAACCTCAGACAGGATCTTCAGAGGGTATTCTAGGAGATGAAAGCTTGTGTGTGTCATTTCCCTGAAGATCTTTCTGTGGAACAAGATGTGAAGATGGAAGACAGTGGTATTGATGGCCCTGGCTCTGTGTAGGCTAATGTATATGTTTGTGTCTTGGTTTTTAATAAAAACCTTAAAAAGTAAAAAAAAATTAATAGAAAAACGTTTCTAGAATAAGGACATAAAGAAAGAAAAATTTTTGTACACCTGTGCAATGTGCTTGTGTTTTAAACCAAGTATTATTACAAAAGTTTTTTTTTTTTTGAGTTGGAGTCTCACTCTGTCGCCCAGACTGAGGTGCAGTGGCTGCTTCCGGCCACTGCAGCCTTGACCTGCTGGGCTCTGGCGATCCTTCCGCCTCAGCCTTCCAAGTAGCTGGAACTACATGTGCACGCTACCATGCCCGGCTAATTTTTTGATTTATTGTAGAGATGAGATCTCGCCAAGTTGCCCAGGTGGGTCTCGAACCCGTGGGCTCAGGCAATCTACTCACCTCAGCCTCTCAAAGCACAGGATTACATACTGAGTCACCGAGCCTGGCATTACAAAAGTTTAAAAAGCATTATTAAAAAAGTATAAAAAAACCTTTTATATCTAAAAAGTTGCAGTAAGCTAAGGTTATTATTATTGAAAAGAATGGTTGAAAAATAAATTTAGTGTAGCCTAAGTGCCCAGTGTTTATAAAGTCTACAGTAGTGGGCAGTAATGTCCTAGACCTTCACATTCACTTACCTCTCACTCACTCATGCAGAGCAATTTTTGTCTTGCAAACTTCATTCGTGGTAAGTGCCCTATAGAGGTATACCAATTTTTAAATTTTTTATACTGTATTTTACTGTACCTTTTCTATGATTAGATATATTTAGATACACAAATACCATTGCATTACAATAATCTACAATATTCAGTACAGTAGCATACCATATAGCCTAGGTATGTAGTAGGGTATACCATATAGGTATGTGTAAGTACACTCCGTGATGTACACTTGACAAAATTGCCTAATAGATTGTTTCTCAAAATGTTTCCCCATCATTATACAATGCATGGCTATAATTACATTAAAAAATTACTTGATCTTTATATGAAATTCAAATTTAATTGAGCAGTCTATATATTTTTTGTTTGCAAACTATATAAGCCCTATCACCAAGGTAAATTTCATCGGAAGAAATCTGAAGCTCTCCATTCAGTTTTTAATCAAGCATGAAGATTTTTATTCACACTTGAAAATCAGTCTTATGACATTTGGCGGGCACAATTGCTGTCTCCAACTCCCTGCTTCCCATCGGCTCTCAGTCCATTCCAACCCACCTCACAGAGTGCCATCACCCCATGGAGACAGCTGTCATCATGGTCAGCAATGGGTTCCATGTTGCCAGACCCAGTGAACACTCTTCTGTATTCTTCTTAATTTCTTAGTGGCATTCTGCAATGTTGACCTCCTTCTCTCTTGAAAGAGTTTGGTTCTGTGATCCCTTCTCTATCCTGGCTTTCTACCTATCAGGCCACTAATTTTCATCTTCTCTATCAGATCTTTCCTTTTTAGCTCCAAATTGAGGCTTCATAACAGGTTGTCAGTTTCAGCAGGTTAGCTCCATATCAAAACTGTCCAACAGAATCACCTGTAAGGATGAAAATATTCACTCTCTGTGCCATTCAATGCAGCAGCCCCTAGCTCCGTGTGGTTACTGAGTAGTTGAAATGTGGCTAGTGTGACTAAGGAACTGAATTTTAAATTTTATTTCATTTTAGTTAATTTATATTGCTACACATGGCCAGTAGCTACCATATTAGACAGTACAACTCTAGACTGTCTTACTAAGTGAGCTATTCTAGACTTTAAAAAACAGCTTTATGCTTATGATATCCTGATCTTTATCTATAGCTCAGACCTCTCTGCAGAGCTCTAGGGTTATATCCATCTGATAACCTGGAGAAGTCACAAGCATGGAGGGATCATAACTGTTTTTTTCTCAGCTGCCAATACCTCAGAGAGTGATACCACCAGTCACTCAGAAGCCAGAAACTGAGAGTTGTTCTTGATTTTTTCCTTCTTCCTTACCATCTCACATCTAAATCATAAGGAAGTTCCACTAATCCTACCTCCAAATTACATTTGGATCTCCCAACTTCCTTATATCTCCACTGCTACCATTTAGTCCAAATCATCATTTCTTGCCTGAACTACTTGCACTAGCCTTCTTGTATACTGAATTCAGCTTTAATCCATTATCTGTACATCATCCTAATAATTTCTCCCAAGACATAAATTGGATCATGTCATTTTTCAGTTTAAACTTCTTCAGTAGTTTGCCATGGCTCTTGGAATAAAATCTAGAATTCTTGTCTTGGACTTCAAAGCTCTGGGCCCAGCTCTCCATTCAAGCCCATTTTACACTGTTTCTCCTACTTACACTGTGTTTACATGGTGACAAGTCTACCCCTTGTCAAGTTGGCACCCACACATATCTCCTTAAGCCATACTTCACTTCCAGTTAAAGGCAATAGCAAGATAATAGTCAAACCTAACATATGCAATTAATACAGTGCAACTATCTTGTGCACGATTGAAAATACACTAACCCTTCCCCAGAATTCAGTTTTCAGAATTTCAACATTCGGGATTTTAGTATTAGATTTTTTAAAGAGTTAGGTTCTTACTCTGCTGCCCAGGGTAGAGTGCAGTGACACCAACATAGCTCACTGTAATCTCAAATTCCTGGACTCAAGTGATCCTTCCACCTCCTTCCATCTCCCAAGTGGCTAGCACAAAAGAGACGTGCCACCACGCCTGCCTATTTTTGTTTGTTTGTTTATAGAGATAGGGGGGGTCTCACTATATTGACCAGGCTAATCTCGAACCCTTGGCCTCAAGTGATCCTTTCGCCTTGGCCTCCTAAAGTGCTGGGATTACAGGTGTGAGTTATTATGCCCAGCCTGGAATTTTAAAATCTTTTGGGATTGTGGTTTTTGAGATTTTTAAACATAAGGGATTTTTATCTGTCCAGATTTCGCTTGAGCCCAGTAGTTTGAGGTTTGAAGTGTTATTTACACGCATATCTTTCCCTATTATACATGAAAATAAATTTATAACTATGAAAATAAAATATTTATAGACTGTTTAGACTCACCCTGTACCCCAGGGAACCCTGGTACTACACTTTGGGAAATGCTCATCTCAGGACCTCCAACCCCTGTCTGCTCACTCCCATCCCTGGCCCTTCCTACCTGTCCTACCTGGATTCCTCAGGTGTAGGACCTGAGACACAAACACTTAGAAGTAATAAAACTCACTACTCTGTGTCACTTAAATATATATGGAATCTCATTGATAAAAGACTGTAATCAAAGCTAATACAATGTGTAGGTTATGAATGTGGATTCTGGAGAGGACTTGGATTTCAATCTCAGGTCTCCTACTTGCTGTGTAAGTTATTTCACATCCCAGATAGCTCAGGGGACAGTTGTGAGGACTGAATTAATTAATATATGTTCTGGGCTTCGAATATCATCCAGGACATAGTAAAAGCTAATTTAAGTATTAGATATTACTGTAGGTGGTGAGTTTTGGCAGTGGAAGTACAAAGAAAAAGTTGATGAATGTATTTGGCATCTGTTTTTTTGGGAAAAAGTTAGCCAGAACATTGTGGGAGTGTATTCATACTTATTTCATCTTGTGGTAAATATTGTATGTATTTATTATATCAGGGCATTAGGGTTTTCTGAATCAGGTGGGCAATATAGAATATTCAGTGATTCAAGATGGCTTCTGACTGTAATTTATGAGGGAGACCCAAAAAACCCCGGAATTTTCTTTTGGCGGGAAGGCCCCTTATGGTACAGGCTTCTCCCTCTAGGCAAGTGTTCTAGGAACCCATCAGCATCAGTGTACCAGTTAACATTGTTGTAAGAGGCAGCATTCAGTTTCAGTGAACTTATTTTTGAGATTCTTTCAATGGTTTTGCCTATTTCTTGCTGGGTGATTTATGAAAACACCTGCCCACATCGCGTTGAGTTTTCAGCAGTTTTTGATCAAACTGGCATGACCCCCATGCCCCATCCTCCCTATTCACTGGATCTCACCCCAAGTGACTTTTTTTGGTTTCTCTAGATGAAAAAAATCTTTAAAGGGAAACGCATTGCTCATGTGGAAGAGATGAAACAAAACACAGCAGAAACACTCAACAGCATCAAAATTGACAAGTTTAAAACTGTTATGAGCAGCGGAAAAGCATCCTGATAGTTATGTTGCTTCAAACAGAGTATTTTGAAGGTGACTCAAGTTTAAATATGTAAGAATACACAATTTTTAATAAATTCCGTGTTTTTATGGTTCCCCCTTGTATTTAGTAAATTTTTTATTCTATGCAAATTTGAGCATGATACTTCTCTATCCCCCAAAATTCTCACAAATGGATTGCTCATGTAGTTTTGTTTTTTGAGTCAGGGTCTCACTCTGTGCCGCGGCACGCTCACAGCCACCACAGCCTCGACCTGCTGGGGTCAGGCAATCCTTCTGCCTCAGCCTTCCAAGTAGCTGGAACCACAGGCACAAGACAGTATGACTGGCTCATTTTTTAATTTATTGTAGAGATGAGGTCTTGCCACGTTGCCCAGGTTGATCTTGAACCCTTGGACTCAGGCAATCCTCTTGTCTCCACCCCCCGAAGAGCTGGGATTACAGACATGAGCCACCGTGCCTGGCCTTCATGAAGTTTATCTTTATTTGAAAAATGAATATTTTCACTCAATATTAGTGAATATTGGGAACAGTACAAAAGTATGTGTACATCCCAAATGTTTTGAAGTCTTTCTGTTGTGACAGAGTACAACAGGTATTCCTAAAATAAATTTCAAGATTATCAAATTATTTAATACGTTTAATGCTAACATAACAACTGTTTCCCAGATGATAGTAGGAACAGTATTTTTTTCCAGTCTCTATTTTGAAATAACTCAAGTATCAACTATATTACTTTAAAATGTCCTTATTACATTTAACTGAATAACATTATCAATTATTATTATGAAGGCTTACAAAGGAATGGCACAGCTATATTTAGACTTTTCCATTCTAATTTTGAAACCTAATCAGAAAAGACATAGTTCAGACAATGATAATCCATTAAATGCTCCTCCTCATTGTTAGGCTGTCTCTGTCATGAAAACCACCAGATAAAGGAAAGGTGTTCAGCTAATACTGAAAACCAAAATTCCTTTTTTTTCCTTTTTAAAAAATTTTAAAGTTGTGGGGTACAATTCAGGGTTAGGTATACAAATGTTCATTATGCAGGTACCCTTGTTGATGAGGTGTGCCAAAAACCAAATTTCTTTAGAAAACAGTTGAACTTTACCAAAGTCAGATATTTTTTGGAAAAGTTGTATATACATTGGAGACAAAATGATCAACATTACTTCCTGAGGCTATTTTAACAGGTTCTAAATGCTAAACAAAAATTTCATGCTATGATCCAGTATATAAGATTGTCAGAATTTCTTCCTGAAGCACTTTGACAGCCTCTACGAGTGTGAAATTTCCTAATGTGGTCCTAATGGGAAAAGGCTTAGAATAAGAACCAGGATCCTTGACTTCTACTCCAACTAATAAGCTAAGTGAACTTAGGTCAGTATTTAACCTTCCCCAGTTCACTTATTTGTTCATTTGGGAGAATCAGAGTTTCCTGACCTACTTCTGTATACTGTAGTCACTTTCAAGATGCTGCTAGAAATTTCCTGATACTATTTAAACATTTTCAACTGATTATTTCCTCAGCTAACCAACATTTTTACTATCAATATTTCTTGGCATGCAAGGTAAATCTCCCAACTCAACAAGAGATAGTTGCCACTTCACATCTCACCACCTCATGCACACTCATGTTGTTCCTGGTTTGACTTTCAAAAATCCTCATTGTCATAGCTAAAGAATGGACCTACTCTATCTGAGTGTCTGATTGCAGAGCCCAGCCCAGACAGACACACATCCCAAGTCTCTGCTCCATCTGTCCTGGAGGAAGCTGACTCTTGAAGGAAAGCCAAAGTGGGTCTGATGGCCCAGCCATCTCCTGGGATTTTCAAAGGAACTGGCCCAACTGGAGAGGCTGCCCTGGTGACTGTGGCTGGAGGGCTCAAGGCTTCTGGGTAGAAGGACATCTGGGCATCTTCAGGAGCATAGCAACAGCTTGAAAGGCTCTTCACCTCCTGCACATTGTCACTGTATTTCAGGGCAGGGGGCTGGTAGGCCTGGTAGGACACTTTGGTGGTAGTGGTGATCACTGTCTGTAGGGCGGGGGTACCTGGTGGGGGCGTGGTGAGGTACCTGCAAGCGAACTTTGGCTTATAACAGGGGCGAGTGGCCACAGCCTGCAACTGTCCATGGTCAGCCCTCTCCCCAAGGCCAGGTTTTCCAAGAGCTGGTTTCCAACCATGTTGTTTACTGGCGAAATCAAAGCTTCTCTCATAGCTGCTGTATGAATTGACATTATATTGTAGGGCATTCAGATGAACCCAGTCTGTATCATTAGGGATACTGGTAGAATCTTTACAAAGGGTGGGATATGGGCTTGAACTTGTATAACCAGGGCCTGCCAATTCATAGCTACAAGGTGGCCTAGGCAAATAGATTTTGGGATTTGTATATTTCTGAAAGGGCAGCATTTTGTCTCCTTGAAAAGTGGCCAGGTCACAGGTAGCTTTGAAAGCATCAGAGTCTGGGAAGGAAGGGCAAGGCTGCCCTGGAACAGGGAAGCCAGTGTCAGTAACTATATCAAATTGCTCTGGGTTTTCCAGGGAAAGTATGTTGTTGAAATATCCACTGCTGTCTTGATGTTCTTCTGCCTAAAAAAAAGTTACAAATATAGACATATGATATGCTAATTGTATGGACAACTTCAAATGTGGCAATAGCCAACCAAGTTAGAGGAAACAAACTTCCAGTTGGTGGGCTCTGTGCTGTGAACATTGTACTACTCAGGTACTTGATTTGAGCACGTGGTCTAGGGGTTGCTAAGTCTGAGCTCGCTCAGGCATGAATAGTACACTACCAAATGAGAAAGGCCAGTGGCAGCCAGGCAGGATGGGTCTGAGTGGCTCATGGTCCTGTTCTCCCCCAGACTGTGTTCACAGTCACAGAGACTCATGAACCACATGAGTTCAAATCCTGAGTCTGTTCCACACTAATTAAACAGTTACTTAACCTCTTGAATGCCTCATTTTAAACATGGGGCTTAAAAATAGTTACATCATCATAGGGTTTTTTAAAACCATTAAATGTGTGAAACTCTTAGATCAGTGCCTGGTACACAGGAAGTGTTCGATCAGTGTCAGTTTCTGTTATTCTCACACTAATACTCCACCTGCTTGGCATGCTTTGGTTGAAAAGCCAAATAGAATCAAGTCACCCAAAGAAATGTTATCTGTTCCTGTGTAAATAGTGTAAAATGACCCTCTCAAGGATGTACTGTTAACTCACTGTTGGTATACACATACTTTTCATTTCTTTCTTTCTTTTTTTTTTTTTTGGAGACAAGGTCTCACTCTGCCACCCAGGATGGAATGCATGATCACTGGGTACTGTAAACTCAACCTCCTGAGCTCAAGGGATCTTCTCACCTCATCCTCCCGAGTAGCTGAGACTACAGGCACATACCCCCATGCCTGGATAGTTCTTTCTTTATTACTATTGTATAACCACCCTTGTATTAGGATGTCAGCACACATCATGACTATCTTACTGCCTGTAGCTATTGTTTGTTTGTTTTTAAGAAGAGGAAGAAATTAGAAAGTCTATCCAAATGTTGATTTAATAATATTTTGTTGGATATATATAATATTTACATAAAATAAACCCTCTGTAGTTAATGTATGAAGTTTGTATTTCACATAGTTATCAGTAAGTCTTGTGATGAAAATGAACACAGACAACAGTGTAATGTCAGCTCTCTGTTACCTCGGGTTCTCGAATTCTCTTTTTCAGGGGTTGGTAGAAAGAGGCCATTTGTCTCTTGATGGCACTTCTTCTAGCTTCTGTCTCTGACTTGCTTTCTGGTCTTGGGTGATCGTGGACTCCCTTGGCCTGTGTTAAGAAGAAAGTGAGTCATACCTTTGTTCCTCTAAAGGCAGCTGACAATGTTGGCCAAAAATTGGTGTTATTCATGCCTCTCCCAAGATCCCAAGTGTTTTGTTTTGTTTCCAAAATGATAGAGGAAATAAAAATCTTCAACAGGTAAGACAGCATCAATTACAGACATCTTAGAAGATGACCTGCAATCCTTTCACCCTATTAAATGAACTGTAATCATAGTTTGGTTCATTATCTCTAGACCTTAAAGAGCACACAGTAAGTGAGCTAATTCCTAGGTTCCTGCGAGGTCCCTGGGGAGCGCCATTGCCTGTTCTGGCCATGGAGTTGAATTTTGTTTGGTCTAGAGTTCCTGTGGCACAGGACAGGTGGTTTGGTCTTTATGGTCTGATGAAAGCATCCATCACAAATTGTGTTCTCGCCTAACCTACCTGAAAAAATATCGAGTTGCCATCAAGCCGCCAAAAGTTGGTTACAGGATATCCGCTGTGTCCTCGGCAAGGAATCAACTCCAAAGCAGCATGACAGTTGGGGCATGCTTTCTCTGTAAAGCCCAGAGGAGAAAAATATCAACAGCCCTGACCTCAGACCCTTGAGAAGGAAGAAAGGGGAAACTCGTCGGGAACAAAGAGCTTCGGACTCGAAGGCCGCCCTCACTCTGCTGTTTCAGCCGCGCCTTGTCGCAGATGGCGGGCCGCAGCTGCAGGCGGGAGCCGTCGGGCAGGGTGCAGGCCCGCGCACACACCACCACGCCCAGGCATGACTTCTTGAGGATGTGGCCGTTGTGGTTGTTAGTGTTGCGCATGGCCCAGCCGCTCAGGTGGCGCTGCGCCTTCTTCTCCTCGCTGCCGTAGATGAAGCGCACGTAGCCATCGGGCCACTCTTGGAAGCAGTCGAAGAGGGCCGGCTCCTGCGGAGGGGGGGGGGGAAGGGCAGGAGGACCCGGGTCAGACGTATCAAGCTCGGACGGCGGTATCGTGCTCTTAATTTTCTCCAAGCACATAACAGTAAACATGCGTTCTTTTTAAATCCAGAAACGTTGGCTAAGCCCAAAACTATGCAGTCCCAAAATGCCACTCATCCTGGCTGTGCATCTTTCTGACAATAGGATAATAATGTTTATATAAGGCTTATCTTCTAACTACAATACATGAATTAATTCATCTAGCCTTCACAGCATATGCAGACGATTATGCCTATTTTATAGAACAGGACATGAAGGTCAGAGAGGTGAATTGACTTGCTTTAGGTCACACAGCTAGCAAGACCTGATGCTAGGATTTGCGCCCCGACAGTCTACTCCAGGGCCTGTGCTTCTTACCACTATGTTATACCACTTCTTGGGGGTATTTTAATGTTGAAAACATTTTAAAGTTAAGTATCAAAGTGCCAGGGAAAAAAGTGATCACTGAAATGCAACTTCACTAGAAAACGTCTTTAAGCAGTGCATTTTCTTCATAATCTCCTGGCTTTCTCTCCCAAACTTGCCAGTCACCTCAGTGGTGACACCCAGAGCAAAGTTGGAAGAGTAAGAACAGCTTCCCTCCCAACTCCCAACTTCGTTCTCCAAGTTTCAAAGGGCCCTCTAATGAAGGACCTAGCCATGACAGTAAGCTGAGAGCTCTGGGGTGTTGGGTAGCCTGCCTGGCACTGGACTGCTCCCCAGAGCAATTTGGGATTGCCACTCTCCTCAACCAAGAGCCACATGGCTGAAATAATGAGTTACAGCTAAAACACTGAGCACTGCTTTAGTGTTCGTATTTGGGAGTGTTTGTCTACTTTATACATTATACTGCAATAAGTGCCTCTTTTGTATGTTAATATAAAGAATCTAACATAAAATTTCCCTTTACTAAGTCCTTATATTTTTCAGATACTCTTTAGGACAGCGGTTAGTCAAGTAGGGACTGTGAGTCAAATCTGGCCTGCTGTTTCTTTTTGTGTGGCCTCAAACTAAGAATGGTTTTTCACATTTTTAGATGGTTGGGGGGAAAATCAAAAGAAGAATTTATATTTTGTGGCACATGAAACTTATATGGAATTCAAATTTCGGGGTCCATAAGAAAGTCTAGTTGGAATACAGTCATTTTCATTGTTCCAGATATTATCTAAGGCTGCTTTCATAGTATGATGCAAAATTGAGTATTTGGGACAGTGACAGCATGGCCTTCAATGCCATATTATGTAATATCTGTAATCCTCACCACCACCTTACAAGATGGGCATCCTTACTCTTATTTGATAAGGAAGTAGAGGTTAGGTAGGTCACCTCCCACAGTGGCATAGCTGGGATATAAACAGAAGACCTGTAACAGCCAGGCCCCAGTGGCTTTTTAGTATGAAAAAGGCTCAGAAGAGTATTATTGCAGAAGTAAGCCATGTACATCTTCTCCCCATTCCTGCCACTCAGTATAATTAGATCAAATATATGCAAAGCCAAAGTATTCTCTGTTGGACAATTCAGACTTATGTATGTCATTAATGCTGCACATTCTAACAGTAATAAGTAAATGGGTGCTTTTTATTTCCAAAACCACAAGGATATTATTGAAATCATTATTATTACTGTTAGGCATTATTTATCTTTTCTCTGAAATATTACAATTGACATAAATCAATACATCAACTTAAGATAAGTTACAAATAAAATATATAATGATGTACTATCAACTCTAAGCTTATACTAAATGCAAATATCTTTGTTTTAAATATATTTCAACTTAAGGATGTTAGTAACAAATTGACAATCTTCCAGAAGACAGTATTTCTTTAGCACTGCCTTAAAAGGGTATAGCCGAGGCCCCTGTGCCTCATACCAGCTATGGAGGTAGTGACCCTGGACATGAAGCTACAGAGACTCTATTTTGAAAATCAAAACAAGAGCAGAGGATGTCCAGGATTGAATTTCATTTGTTCTAAGGTGTTGGCATGTTGTGTATATACACATGCACACACATACTGAATCCAACAGTAGACCTGGTGGAGAGTTTGAGATGGTTATCTCATTCCAGCACTTGATGACAAGTAACTAGCTTGAGGCTAAGGCTAGTTCCTCAAGGACGTCCTCAAGGTCATATGTCCAGTTTAGCACTCTCGCTCAGTTAGCCAGAGCAGGAGATGTAAAATTTCTCCACTTTTCTTTCTGTGTCCCAGTATGCCTGTCCCTTTTGAGATGTTACACTCATACTCCCTACTTAAGAACCAGTCTCCTAAACAAAATCATATTTACATGGGAAGACTAGAAAATACTTGAGAGATGAGCCATGACTGCATTGTTTGGATGTGACTCTTTCAATCTTTTCTAAAGTGCAAGATTATATTGTTTCCTATGAAGATTTACAAGGACAGAAGTCAGCGAGAATGACACACACTGTGGGCCATTTTCACAAACAGGTACTGTGCAGCTCTAAAGTAGACAGACTTAAAAACAAACAAGTAAGTCACACTTACTATAGATGTGTGGATCCAAAAGAGTGTGATCTCTTTGAGAGGATACACACTCTTGCTAATGAATCGCCGTTCACCTGAACACCCATCTGGCACATACCAGATGCTGAATAAATGCCGTGTTTCATTTCCCTGTGCCCCAGCATTGTTGGAACTCCACATTTGCAAATGCTTGGGAAGCTACTTCTATTCTCTCTCTGTCTCTCCCACACCCAAGACTTTAAAGTTACTCCTCAGTTTTGGTCCAAACCAGTATGACTAAGCATAACTGCCAAGTTAATTTCCTGGACTTGGGTCCCAACCACTTTTGCCCCCTTCACATGAAGCAAAACACAACAAATTCACCCCCAAAGAACCACAGTTTCCTTGTCATTAGAGAAGAGGTAAGCTTTGGGTAAGAATGGTCTGCTAGTGTCACTATACAGCTTTCTCCTCCTCTCACACCACCGTTGACATCTGAATTAATCGCCCAAGTCTGGCTACTTTAGATTCAGGTCACTAGATTCAGTTTGCAGTTGCATCTCACAGTTTTGCTACACGAGACAAAATGGTATTTACATCTGCTGAGATTCCTCCCATACCTTTCTCATTCACTTGGATTTCAAGTGAATGGACAGGGAGCAAGGTGCCTGATTTCTACTGGAAGTGGAGGGACCTGGGTACTACTCTTGCCTGAGGATGGGGATGCAGAGCTGGAGTGACATTTTCCAAGGTGCATTTTCAGACAAGTGCAAGAAAACTGCCAAGAGAAGACATGCTCCTAAACCCAACTCTGGGCTTTTATAGAGTCCAGAGAAGTTCTCTCACATTTCCTCATTTGAGAGCTCTCAGAAACTCAGAAGTGTGTGTGTGTATGTAGTCTGTTCAGAGTCTCTGCAAGAACGGACTGTCCTTCCCCCTCGCTGGTGGTCGGCACCAGGATGGCCTGTACACACTGGCTCCACTCACCGGAGGCATCTGCGGATCGTTGATGTCCCAGTTGAGCTGCATCCCGTAGGAGTACACACCACCCACCGGCTGCAGCGCCTCTGCCTGCATCTGTCCTCTTTTATCCAAGATCCTGGAAGATAGAAGAAAAAAGGGGAGGTGCGCCAGGTGGCTTTTTGAAAAGAAAGTAGAGTATGTGTGAGGGGGAGGGAGAAGGGAGTCAAGGGAATAGAGAGGAGAAAGGGATGAAGAGAGGGAGAGACAGAGAGACAGAGAGAGAGAGACAGAGAGAGAGAGAGAGAGAGAGAGAGAGAGGAGAGAGAGAGAGAGATTGAGAGAGAGAGAGATTGAGAGAGAGAGAGAGAAGAGATTATTCAGAATCCTGAAGCTGGGGACCCTGGTGATGAACCCGGGCGGAGCCCTGTCCTCAGCCTCGGTGCTGAAAGGTCTCCACCCGGACGGACGACAGCATCGGCTCCTGGCCCCTGCCTGCTCATTTATAAAGAGACAACTTCCCAGCGGCTCCGCCTTTCTTCGCCTCTGCCGCCAGTGCTCACGCTCCAGGGCCAGTCATCTCCTTCCCGACAGACCCAGAAACGGAGGGGGAGGTTAAACTGAGCCCTTGAAGTGAAGAGCAGGGGGCAAGTTGGAATGTCTCATGTAAGTTGAAACCCCGTTTTGTTTGTTTGTTTTTTCTTCTAAACGCACCCAGCCTCCGTGGTTTCCTAGGGGGCTTAGGGTGAGGCGTTTGAAACGGGTTTCTAGCCTAGTCCCCTGAAAGTCAACACTTAATCCAGGAGAGCATGCTGCACGCCCTGGCCTGAAGAGGTGCGCCCACACCTCCTAGCTAGGGGCTAGCGCCCCTCGGGCCTCCACGCCCAGCTCTTGCTGTGGCTGCAGTGAATGGCCGGGAGTCTACACTCGGGGACGTCCGAGGGGCGCCAAGCGACCCCGCATGCTCGCGGGCCTAGGTGTGCCCACTCTCCCGGGGGCTGCGGAGGAGCCTGGCCCCGCAAGACGGGAATCCGATAAAGTGGACCCGGAGGCGGTGGGGAGAAATGAGCCTGTAGCGGGAGAGGGAGAGAAGTGAGCTCTGCGCCCGCGCGCAAGTCCGAAAACCCACAGCGCTCTCCGCTGCCTCGGCTCCCTCTGAGCCTGTCGGCGAGCTCCCGGTTGCCACACCTGAACACAACTCTTTAAACGAATCTTTATTGACGTGGTCGTGGAAATATCTCGACAAAATTGTCTCCGCCCCCAGTTCAGTCTTGGGAGGCTTTGGGGACTAGAGAAACCGGGGGAGGGGCGCAGGACGAAGGGGGCTCCCCAGGGCTCGGACGAAGCCTTCTTCCCCTGTGCGCCCGCCTCACCCACGGCTACTCCGGCACCCGGAGACGCCCAATAAAATAAATCAATTGAAGTGACTGAAGTCGCTCTTTGATCACCCCAGGGCCCAGCGTAGAGGAGCCTCCGGAATTTCGCCTCTGCGCCCTGATTCTGCAGCCAGCACGTGTCCATTCCCAGCCCTAGCCGGAGAAGAGAAGCCGACTCCTCAAGGCAGATCACGGTTAGGAGGATGCTCCAAACTCACGTCTCCAAGCGCGGAGACTGGCGCGCTCTGGACACTGTCCGCACTGAGTGCACGCAGGGCGCACTGCCCGGTGCTACGTGGTACTTGGCCGGGTCAGGGGGTGGAGGGGTGCCACCGTCTCTGCCAGAATTAGTCCCTTCCGTTGGCAAAAGGTGGAAAAGCAGGGACGTTTGAAGCCCACAGCCTGTGCAAAACAACCTCACGAAGCGAAGGACCGTTCACGCTCCGGGTCTACCTCCCCAGTCAAGAGCACAGACGGGCTTGCTTGGAACAGCCGGCCCCACCGCCAAGTACGTTTTGGAGCCCCTTCCTCGCGTTTTCTTCCACCTCTAGCTTTAAACTGGAGTCTCCCACCCAAGCAGGGGCGAAGTCCTAGCGGAAGAAAGTGATTCGTTCATTCCAGCCCCCCCCCCCCCCCCCCCCAGTTCTCTGAAAGGTCTTGTCGGAGTTTCTGATTAAACTCTCAAAAGATCATTAAGGTCAATAGACGAAGAAATGTCTATTTTTACCCACTAGTTTCATTCACAAATACTCATTAACTGACTGCCAAAGATTTCGGAACTCCCGTAATTCAGTTGCTTTTTGTGTTTGTTTTGTCTTCAAAGATTAGATGAATCTACTGACTGTTCATTTGAAAATAAATCGATATTTCATTCAATGTGATTGTTTAAGATAATTTATCCTTTTAAATGTTCTAAAAATAACTTCAAAATGGTCCATTTAAAGTTACTTCTGAGAATGTATAGAAACAAGTTTCTGGTCTTCTTGCAAACATTGTTAGAATAGTTTTCATCTCTATACGTTTGGAATGCTCCTAGAGAGGCCAAACTCTTAAAATTTATATAAAAATAACCTTTTAATGTTAAAGGGAAATCAATGAATTTCTAAATGAATTCTAGTGTCTGAGGAAATGTCATAGAGTTTCCACTATATTTAGTTTGAATTAGAATATCTGGGTAAAATGTGTAGATAAAAGAAGCAAATCAAAGTGAAAATAAAATAAATGGTATTGTTGGCTGTAACATTATTTTTAATTTCTCCTGAAGATTTGAATGTACTGCTACTATTGAGTTTGGAAGGATATATTTCCCCCAAAAGTCTGAAAATAATTATTATGCAGCTCTCTAACATTAAGTAAACTTTAAATTTTTAATATTCTCTTAAAATATATTTAAAATGTAGTATTTTGGTTTTTGCTTTTTATTCTTTAGTTTTTCCTAATATTTGCATTGATTCACAATGCTTTGTATTCACAGCTAGTTGATTACTAGTTTAATTTTGTAATAGTCCATTGATTCAAAAGGAAAGAAACAATCCTTTGAATTTACTAGGCTTCGATTAAAATAGGTAAATTAACGTAAGCATATTTACATCATATTTGCCAGGAAATGGATATGACGAACTTTGACATAAAAATCGTTTTGAATGGACTGGAAGTGCATGCAAGTCCTGGACTTGCTAGCAGGGATTCTGTTAGACTATGCTTTGCCTTGTAGATGTATATCTTCTGTAGACATCACATGAAATACTCATAGGTTTAGTAAGTCAAAATTTTTTTTTTTTGAGTTGGAGTCTCACTCTGTCACCCCGACTGGAGTGCCCTGGCCGCTCCCGGCCACCGCAGCCTCGACCTGCTGGGCTCTGGCGATCCTTCCGCCTCAGCCTTCCGAGTAGCTGGAACTACAGGCGCGCGCTACCACACCCGGCTAATTTTTTTGATTTATTGTAGAGATGAGGTCTCGCTGCCCAGGCGGGTCTCGAACCCGCAGGCTCAGGCAATCCACTCACCTCAGCCTCCCAAAGGCGCGGGATTACAGGCTGAGCCACCGAGCCCGGCACAAGTCAATTTTTACAAAGGAAATCTCTGCAATGGAAGGGTTGTTTTGTTTTTAAAGGAAACTCCAGTCCAACTTTTTCCACCGTGTTCCCATAGCTGGCCACCTACATGACTCTGCCTTGCCATTAGCACTCAAGAAATCGGGCAGAAAACAAACTCACCTTGTTTTTACCTTGATTTTAAAAAATCTCCCCTCCTTGCCATTGACCAAGATACTTAGCAACCAACCGACAAAACTTTGTGATATCAGGAACGTATTCATAATATCGGGCACAAGTCGGGTTCCTACGAGACAGAGTTCAGCTTTGGTCTATGCGGAGCAATGGACCAGAAACAGCTCCTCTCGCCGAGGAGACACCACCAGCTTCGGCAAAGAGAACGCCCGCCCATCAGTGTGGGATTTCGCACGCAAAGATGCTCAGACCGCGCTGTTCGCGTGCTTTGTGTATTCGCTGCCCCGGCGGGGAGCGGGCGTGCGCCCAGGTGGCCCGACTTGAGTGTGCCAGTTACTCGCACGCATTTCTTGAGTCTCCGGCAAGGGACTCGAAGAGATTTCAGGTGCGAGTCCGTCAGTTCGCGTTCCGGCCGAAGGTTCGATCCAGACTCCTGCAGCCGGGCCCTCGCCGCAGCGCCTCCCGCGGGTGGCGGCTCCCGCGGCGCCGCCGAAAGTCGCCCTCGGGGTCCTGGGCGCGCAGCGTCAGGCCGGGACCTCGGGATGCAGGCGGTGAGTGACCCCCGAGGGCTCCGGCGCCTGGCGAACCCGTGTCGCCTCGCCAGCGTCCGGGGGTGCGTGAGGGCTCGGGGGGCCCGGAGACCGGGCGCAGGTCCCGGCCCTCGGCCGCCGGAACGAGACCCCCAGGAGGCGTGGAGCGCTTCAGCCTCCTTTGGTTTGCTTGGAGTGCACTGGCAGCTTCCGGGGAGACGAGCCAGAATAGCGACTCCTGGTCTTCGCTGACAAAGCGCCCGGGGAAGGGGCCCTGGGGAAGGCCTGTGCAGACAGCCCGGAGACGTGCTTTGCTTTGCTTTGCTTTGCTTTTCTATTGAAAGTGAACATTTTATTAGAATGTTCTCTCTCCTAATTAATTCACTTGTCTAAGAATATCTGAATGTTATTTATAGCTGAGATGAGGTTCAACATCAATTATACTAATTTTATATCTTTACAGATGTAAGCACATAAATAGATGGGAACAGAAAGAATTGCATTACGACGATGTCATGCGGTTCTTTGAATTCCTTTGGAGTTGCGTGACAAAAATCACAGGGCTCCGTCGTCAAAGATTATTAAGAATGATCCATCAACTAGCAACTTAGAGCCTCCGTTAGCTTGTTGAAAGTGGAGAGCTAAAAACCACCTGATTTGCTAAGGCTCTGTTAGCCAGTCGTTAGCAGTGTTTACCGAGATGGCTTTTCAAGTTGCTGCGAATGGCCCCCCGGCCGGGTTTCCAGCCCCCTCTCGCGCTTGCTGCATAGAAAGTGCAGTACAGTGGTCTTCCCAAGTGCTGGCACTTCAGCTAACCACGCGGCAGATTGCAATCCCTAAAACAGTTGGATGGGGCTGGGGGGGGGCCGAGGGCTGCGGGGGGGGCCGAGGGCTGGGACTGCCAGAGAGCCTACTATTCAGTGTTCATTCAACTAGTATTCCTTGAATTATCTGCCGGTGGAAAAAATGTTTGCCTTTGGGCCTTTGAGTTCACCCTACTTTTCACATTTATACATAATAATGATAATACTGTAAAAGTGCACTGATGTTTAAGCGTTTTGGTCAAGTTTGTATAGAAATGGGATTGTTAACCCAAACTAGATATTTATAAACTTTTAAGATATTTAAAAAGTATTTTGCATGTATTATACTTTTCAATTAAATTAAATTGTTGAGAGTTGAGATGAGATGCTGTTATTGAATGCAGCATAATGTGCTGTAAAACCAGGACGATGGACCAGGGATTCTTCTTGAAAAAAATGGGTAAAAGTCCACTACTAAATGTTTTGGGCACATCTCTTATGATGTTTGACAATTGAAATTTTAGTGGAGAAGTCCTAGAATAACATTTAAAATTTGTCATAAATATAAAGCTTAAACTCATGACTGGGATTGAGACATCTTTTAAAAATAAAGTTGATCCCAATTGTAACAAGAAATATATACTCATTATAGAAAATTGTTCAACAGGAAAATTGAGAGAAGAGGAAAATACAATCTCATTTCACCATATCAACCTTTCCTTGTATGTATCTTGCTGTACTTCAAGTTTTTTTTTTTTTTTACTTCAAGTTCTTTTTCAGCATGAAAATAAAACAAGCACATTGTGGGGAGATGATGGAGAGGCTGGTTAATGTGTACAAACATACATTTAGATAGAAGGAATAATTTCTAGAGTCTGATAGTACAGTAGGGTGACTATAGTTAATACCAATATATTGCATATTTCAAATAGCTAAAAGAGTTAAGATGTTTATCACACAGAGAAATGATAAAAGTTTGAGGTGCTGGATATCCTGAATACCCTGATTTTTATCATTATACATTGTATGCCTATAGCAAAATATCACATGTGCCCCACAAATATGTATAATTAAGTATTTCATTTTAAAACATGGGCTTCAATTCCACCCAGGGATGCCAAAAAAATCAACCAATATACAAAAAACACTTGGTGTGTGTTTATAGCATTCTGCTGCTTGGGTACCGACTGGCAAATTCTGATTTGATTGGTCTGTGATGGGGCCCTTAGTTTGTTAGTAAGGCCAACTGGTGATTCTAATTCTCAGAGGTGAGAGCTATTTACCTAGATTTAGGAACTTTTTTGAATATCCATCTGCCGTCTGGCTCCATCCTCCCTCCACCTCGCTCAGGTTATGGCTGGAGTCCTGATGGAGCCAGTCTTGGGGAGGTAGATTCTGGGCACAAGCCATTCTAACGTCAAGATACACTTAATTCCCAGGGCACCTAGGCACATCCTCCCACCATCTTTCTTAATAACTGCCACTTACCGAGCTATTATTATGCTCCAGACGCTATGCCAAGGACATTATGAAAACATCACCTCAGTCAATTCTCACTCCAGTCCTTCCACAGAGGTGCTAGAACATTCTTTAAATGAGGAAACTGATTCTTAGAGAGTCTAACGATCTTTTCTGCCTAAACTATCTTGCCTTCTAATTTTCCTGTCAAGGTCTTGCTCACAAAAGCTGCAGGATGGCCTTTATGTGGTGCCATTCTGTGCACAAGAATGGCTCCAGAAAGCCCGGAAAAGGAAACGGTTCTATGGTATTTGTAGAGTCTTAACCACCATAGCCAGAGAAGGTTGGGATGGAGATAGAAATTAAAAAATGCAGAACATCTCTGTGTAGGAGTTGCCCTGACGGAGAGATAGGGTAGTGTGTCTCGAGAAAAGAGGGCAGAAAGATTAACATAAGGGATCTTGAGAGTATTTTCTCAGGCAGGGATAGAAGAATTTCCTATTAATTCAGAATTTGTTGACAAAATTTAGAAACTCTTTATGGATCCATAGCATCATGTTTATTTGATGTCAGTTTGTGCTACGTAATCAACACCCAGTTTTAATTCTACCTTTAACTGCTCTTATCCACGTTTACCTCTACTCTCAATTACCCATTAAATCAATGTTATTTTTTACTACTTTTTTGCCTTTATTATTATTATTATTTATAATTTTTTTTATTTTAAAGATGTGGGATACAATTCAGGGCTAGGTACACAAATGTTCATTATGCCGGTACCTTTGTTGATGAGGTATGCCCTCCCCCAGCAGTTTCCCACTGCTGCCAATCCTTTTTTTTTTTTTTTAATATAGTATATGATAATTGTTCAAGGTCCGCTTATCAGTGAGAACATGTGATACTCAGTTCTTTGTTTCTGTGATAGATCACTCAGTATTATAGACTCTAAATCCATCCAAGTTGCTGTGATGTTCATGATTTTGTTCTTTATGGCTATGTAATAATCTGTCGTGTATATGTACCACATTTTTTTAAAATTCAATTTTCTTTCAGTGGACATCATGATTGGTTCCGTGTTTTTGTTCTTGTGAACAATGCTGCAATAATAGTATTATTATTATTATTATTTTTATTATTTTGAATCGTAGTCTCACTGTTGCCCAGGCTAGAGTACAGTGGCATCCTCAGAGCCACCATAGCCTTGACCTACTGGATACAGGCCATCCTTCTGCCTCAGCCTTCCAAGTCGCTGGACCTACAGACACACACCACCACACCCAGCTAAGTTTTTGATTTATTGTAGAGATGAGGTCTTGCCAAGTTGCCTAGACTGGTCTCGAACCCATGGCTCAGGCAGTCCTTTCACCTTGGCCTTTCAAAGTGCTGGGATTTTATGCATGAACAACATTATTTTTAATTGACATATATACCTAGTTATGAGATACAGAGTGATATATATATTTTTATGATATACATATATATATATTTTTAGTTGGGTCACTCTGTCACCTAGGTTGGAGTGCAGTGACACAACCCCTGCAGCCTCAAACTCCTGGGCTCAAGCTGTCCTTCTGTTTCAGACTCCCAAGTAAATGGAACTACAGGCATGTACCACCACATCCAGCTAATTTTTAATCTTTTTCTAGAGTGGAGATCTCATTATATTGCCCAGGCTGGTCTTGAACTCTTGGGCTCAAGAAATCCTCCCACCATGGTCTCCCAAAATGATGGGATTAAAGGCATGAGCCACTATGTCTAGCTCAGAGTGATATTTTGATATATGATATAACATGTAATGATCAAATCAGTAATTAGTGTATCCCTCACTTCAAACTTTTTAAAATTTATGTTTATTTTTTAGAGACAGGGTCTCTATTCACAATAGCAAAAACATGGAACCAACCATGCTGTCCACCAAAGCTGGACTATATTAAAAAAATGTGGTACATATACACAATGGAATATTATGCAGCCGTAAAGAAGAACAAACATATGGACTTCGTAGCAACTTGGATGAATTTAGAGTCTAGGATACTCAATGATCTGTCACAGAAACAAAGAACAGAGCACCATATGTTTTCACTCATAAGCAGACCTTGAACTATTATCATAATACTATAAGAAAGGAATTGGCAGTAGTGGGAAACTGCCAGGGGAAGGGGGGTGGGATTGGCAGTTGAGGGAAATTGCCAGGGGAGGGTGGGGCACACCTCAACAACAAGGGTACCTGCATAATCAACGTCTGTATACCTAACCCTGAATTGTACCCCACATCTTTTAAATAAAAAATTTTAAAGTTAAAAAAAGAAAATCATTTTGTAAATACATGATTTCTGGGTTCTTCTGTTATGTATCTATGTGGTCTATGCTAGTACATGCTATTTTGGTTCTTATAGCTTTGTAGTATATTTTGAAGTTATGTAGGTAGATGCCTCCAAGATACTTTTTATTTAATTTTATTTTATAAACTCTCATTCTGAAAATGCTATATTAATGCAAAGCTTTTCTTTCCTTCTGTTTTATAGTTATACTACATAGTTTAGGTTTGTTTATTTTGTCTGATCATTTATTCAGATGATGTTTTATTTGCTTCTTGTGCTAGCTTGTCATAGACTATCCTAAAGAAAGTTTAAAGTTTTTTTTAAAGTACCATCTTACTTAGACCTATAATCTGAGGAAACCAAAAGTCTTTGTTTGGTAAAATCATCCAAACCTTTATTTCTTTTTATTTTTAAAATTTGAAATTTTCTTTGAAATAAAATTAAAAATGTTTTTTATTGTACACAGAAAAACAAAAGTCCTTCACAGTCTGTTAAGAAAGATGATGGGGTTGAGAAGAACCAGGATGCTTTCTGGGTAAAGATCAAGTTTATTTTGTCTTCTTTGTGTGTTCTTTCTAGTT
This sequence comes from Carlito syrichta, assembly GCF_000164805.1. Taxonomy (NCBI): domain Eukaryota; kingdom Metazoa; phylum Chordata; class Mammalia; order Primates; family Tarsiidae; genus Carlito; species Carlito syrichta. The sequence continues at coordinate 186,862 of NW_007248951.1, forward strand.
TTGTGTTCCCTGAGCCATTAGTAAAACTATTCCTCCATTTGCTAAGCCAGCAGAGAAATCTTTGTTTCTTCTCCTTCCCTAATCTCCCACATCCAGTTTATCACTGTATCTAGTTCAATTTACCCTTCAGCTGTCCTCCCAATATTCTAATCTAAATGCTTTTGTGTTCAGCACTGTTCTAGATATAGGTAGCAGTCCTGAACCCAACAAACACAGCTCCTGTCCTCATGGAGTTTACAGACTAGCAGGAAATCAGAGAAACAGGTTACCACACAAAGAAGTAGAATGAAAAAAGGACAAGGTATTGTAATGAAGAATAACTGGGGGGCAAGGAAGCACTTGGCCTACTTTAGATAAGCTGATCCTGGAAAGTGATACCAAGTTGAGATCTGAGTGAAGCCAGCGTATGGGAAGTGATGAGAAAAGTGGTCTAGGCATAGAACAGCCAATGCAAAGGCCCTGAGGCATGGAGAAGCTTTATTTCTTCTGGGACTCATTGGTAGGGAAGTCAGACTGAAGATGGCGGTGGAGATCAGATCACACAGAGTCCTGCAGAGTGTGGGTTTATTCTCAGTGCAGAGAAAGCCTTGGAAGAGGTTTAAGAAGACCAGAAGAGAATCTGAGTGTGAATCCCAGCTGGGTGATCTCCCACAGTTTTGTAATCTTTCCCATCCTTGCTGTCGTTATTTTCAGATAAAGAATCTAACCTCTCAGGGTGGTGAGCATTAAATAGTAACATTTTCAGAACACTTAACACACTTGGCACAAAAGAGACTATCTGGTGACTTAAAAGGGAAAGCCCTCAGTTTCAATGAAATAATTTCAAATGCTGTTTTCCCCTTTAAATCAGTACTAAGAATAAGTGGAATTTTGAGCTATATACAGTAGAATGCCTCATTATTAAAATAGTATTGTATATTTTAATTTTTTTCACTCAGTTCTTCAGGGTTAAAAATAATATATTTTACATTACAGATATTTAAGGAAATGTCTGTTATTCAAGTGTATATACTTATAAGTGTGTCTTGGCTAATGTTCAGGCAGAGAAGATCAACTTCATTTATTATGACCAATGTACATATTTATCCATTGCATTTTTATCAGTATTTTCTTCTATTATATTTTATATCACCTGAGTGATCATAGGTTTGCATTTTTTAGTGTTTGAGGATTTGCAACATTACTATGGGTCTTCACTTGTTGATATCTGTAGTTCAAGTGTAATTTTCCTTAAATCAGTAGTTCCCAAACTTGATCATGCATCGAAATCATCTGAAGGGTCCACTCTAGTCTCTGAGTTTTAACAAGTTCCCTGGTGATGCCAATGCTCCTGGTCATCTAAAAATCACATTTGGAGAACTTATCTTAAGCCAACAGAAACATCAGTCATTTAAGTGATTGTTTACTATTCAAGATAGAGATCTCTAGTCTATATTTACCCTACATTATTTCATACTGAATTGTTACTGATAATGATATTCATTAGAGATATTACTATAGAATAAATGTTCTTGGGGAAAAAAGTAATTTGCAAACTATCACTTTTCCAGCTTCAATTACTTATTATTGATGCATTTCATGGTAAAGGATTTCAGAAAATAAAAGAATATTTTCAACAGAAAGAAAGACGCTTTCCTCAAAAATATAATCATCTTCTATTATACCATCTTGACAGATCAATACATAAGGTACGTAAGTTGATTTGTTTTGTGACCAAGGTATGAAAGTACTTTTTAATAATTATTTATAAGAGTTTTAATTTAGTGTGGTTTAATACCTAGGAACTGGATAAAAATGAATTTCAGCACGTTTCACTGTTGCTGAAATGTATTCAGCGATTCTTCATAGATGACCTCAAAGATGATGAGCCTTTGCTAATTCTGCAGGGACTGATCCCAAAGATAAGTGTCCTATTTTAATTTTATATGATTCGGGGTAACTTCAAGACCTAGTGTGGATTCAGTTATTTTGTTAAGTTGGTGTTTTTTGTTCCTTTGAAATCCAATTGGAAAAGAAATTGGTATCCGTTCTTGTTGCCTATATCCACTTAAAAATTAAATTCAGTACACATATTCTGATGTATAGCTGGGTAGGGCAGTGTACACTGGGAGTGTACAGGGTGGAGTCAGGCACAGCTGCTCCCCTTGACGAGCTTATGGCAGAGGATGTTTTAAGTTATTTGAGTGAATTTGGGGAAGATGAGTAGGCGTAGGCTCTATAACTGTGTGTGTGTGTGTTTCAGAGTCTCACTCTGTTGCCCATGCTGGAGTGCAGTGGCACAATCACAGCTACCACAGCCTCGACTTGCTGGGTTAAGGTTAATCAATCTTCCTCAGTCTTCCAAGTAGCTGTACTATGAGTGTGCACCACCATTCCTGGCTAATTTTTTGATTTATTGCAGAGAGAGGATCTCGCTCTGTTGCCAGGCTGGTTTCAAACTCTTGGGCTCAGGCCATCCTCTTGCTTCACCTTCCGAAGTGCTGTGATTGCAGGCATGAGCCACCACACCTGTCAACTATTTTAATAGGCTTTGTTAAGAATATTAGACTAGGAGAAATACCATCAAAAACTTCCCTTTGCTCTCATAACACCTTTTTAAAATTTTCTAAGCCCTGGATGAATCTGAAAAAGCAAACAGCAAAACATTTTTTGCTTATTCAAAGTCACCCGAGTTAGCAAATTCTATTACTTTTTTAAATTAACCAGGAGATAACACTGTGAGTGTTTATATAATGGCATCTGGAAGCAAAGTAGAATTTGTAACATCTCTTGCTGGATTCTTTTTTTGGTGATGAGGTTTTTGTAGTCCTGAGAGTTTGCTTATTGCTGCTAATAGTTTCTGATTTACCCCTTGTGCTCTAGTACCTGAAGTTTATTAAGGCTAGACTGGGTCAAGAAGATCTATATCTGCCTTCCCCCCACCCTAAAATGCCTTCAGTTATGAAGCTGTCCCCTTCAGGGAAGAAATAATAAACTCCAGGCATTCCCAAATCCTCTCAAGAGCTTTAAAAGGTATTTGCAGAAGGTGTTAAAGACTGTGCTTATACAAACCGTGTCTATTTCATTTTTCATTTAATCCCACGGGACCTGGATACACTAATTCATGGAAGTAACATGAAGCAGGAAAGAGGATATAAAAGCCCAAAGGAAAAGGTGCAGGGATATACCTTGTAATCGTAAACTTATTTTTGGGGGTGTGTGTGCAGGAATTTTTTTTTCTACTGACTTTTCTATTTTGGCTTAATAATGTCCTCCCAAGGTTTAAAAAAGTAGCAAATCAAATTTTCCCTGGAGTTTTAAAATCAAATAGGAATTTCCATATTTCACTGCAATTCTAGTTGGTAACATTTCATAACCATAAGTTAGACACTGTTATTTCACAGATTGCTGCCAGAAAGTAGGTCAAAATCATTAGAGAGTGGGATACTAAACTCTATAATTCTAAAGACAATAGTGTTTGCAGACTCAACACCAAGTGTGCTTGGGAATTATTCTTCTCCGAAGGACAATAATTTCCTACAAAAAGGAACATATTTAGTCCTATATGAGGAAGCTTAAGCAACTTGTCCTATACCCTATTTCTAATAAGTCATTTCTGTTGTATCTGGCTTCTGGTAACGACACACCTGTGGGGACAGCTGGAGTGTTTGCTAGACAATGTATAATCGTGTCACATCAATGGATAAAGTGACTATTTCCCATTCCCAAGTATGGATCAGATAATGTGGCCTTTCCCTCTATTTTTTCAGATACTCAACCAATATATTTGGTTGGAGATTCTGGGAGGGAGATAGCCTTTAGGAAAATGGATGGAATGATGCCAAAAATGTCTTTAAAGTGAATTTTGAGCATGAATATAGGGAGGGAGAAAATATGGCTTTAGCAGTGAGTTCCACTGCGTAGAGGGAGCATTTCTTTCCTTACCCTGTGGTAGAAAATTTGTTTTGAAAGGTGGATGATAAAATCTAATGCAAATATTTGCCTGATTTGAGATAAAAGAGAACTTACTTGGGACATAACAGTGCCTCTCATACCTTGCTGTCCGTTGTAATCACCCAGAGAACAAACACTGTCTGGGCCCCATCACCAGTGATCTTCATTCACTGGGTCTGGAATGAGTCCTAGGCTTTGGGGTTTTTGAATTTTCCTATTTCGAAATTGAGAGCTGATTGGTTCATTTACGGTCTTGAGCTAGGGTGCCCTGGGTACTTGGCTCCAAAGTGCAAAAGGTTTTGAAGGCCCAGTCCCTGTAAGAGTTGTTCATCACAAACTCATGTGACTGATTTCATGTTTAACTGATGATTTCTACTTATGCATGTAGGATTTTTTTTTCTTTGTAAGAGTGACTAGTCTTAGCAAAAATTGTTCAAAGATGGCTTTCGCTTTGTTGAATAAAAACTGTGTATTCTGGGAGGAGGTTACAGAGATTTATTTTAAATCATACTAATCCTAGAAACTTATTGTGAAATTGGATATATATACTCCTACAGGAAAAAATTAACTGGAAGCTTTTGGCTAAAGAAAGATAACTAGGCCTGAGGCATATTTAATGCATCCATGGATACTTTTGCAGCACTTTTCAAATGCTGCATCTTCTTTGATAGTTTGTTTCAACAACTTCTCAGATTACAAAATTTTCTCTTGTGTTGGACAAGTTCATTTATCTCTGAAACCTTCTTCGCAAGCCCATTTACATGGCTTTCTGGTATGGATTCTGGCCAAGTCTCCAATTTTTGCTGACCTCTGAGAACTTACTTATTATAACTCTATAGCAATGTGGCTCCATCCTGAAGCATTCTGGATACAAGGCCTCAGAGCCAGTCCTTACTGAAATGTTATGGAATGCAAAAAGGTCTTTATGATAACTTTGCTCTAGTGAGAAAGCTATCTTGTGAAATTTCATTAAATAGGCAATATTCAGTCTTACGCAGTTCTATTAGTGTTTCTTCTCCTGTGTACCTAGTTTCCTGGCTTGAAAGGATAACAGGATTTCTGATCTTGGAAGACCTAGCCTCAGACACATCGCTGATTAGTGTTATGGAAGACCTCTTTGACACGGCGTTGGTAAGGATATGGGGTAGTTGCTGTACTGAGCAGATGCCATTGGTAGGGATCTTCAAGTTATTTGTAAAACATGGTTTTCTATAAGTTGTAAGTTTTGTCAAGACTCATGTTTTATTCTTAGACTATCATGTTACATAGTAAAAGCATATAAACAATGTTATAGAAAAAATGAGAAGTGATTTATTTTCACACATATAAATGTTATTTACCTGATGAGGATGATATGCTTATTTTAATAATGTAATTGAAGCTTAAACAGACTTCTCTAAAATTCTTTTTTCTATATTTAAAGTCAACTCCTGCCTGGTAGAGAATGTTAGCATTGATACATTTACCTTATAGTTTATAATGCTGTTATGAATTAATATGAGCTTTCTTTTTTCTTTTTATTAGATTGTTTCCAGGAGAAGTAGTAAAGGTAAGTATATTATTGGTTACTAATTGGCTATAATTTTTCATTAATAGAATATTCTCATTCAGAGAAAATAATATTTAAATTATATGTAAAAGTACAGTAGATGTAAACATTATATTTGGATTTATTGACCATGGTAGTCATATTGTGATGTTGAAATGCATTTCTTTGTAAAGAATGTCTTGGTTTGCCTGAGATACATTTTTGTGTAGGTGTTTTTTTTACCATCTAGCTACTTAGCTCTGTTCAAGTGATAGAAAGCCACTTTTGCCATTCCAAACCAGCAAAAAGTTTAGCTATTACTGCTTTAACTTGTAGCTGATTCAGGAGCCTTTTTCTGTTTTTCAAGAGTGTAAAAGGTAAAATTTTAGAAATGTTGGAGGTTAGATTGCCTTTTTCAATTTAGCTCAAGTTAAAGGTAATTTGACATTTGAGTTATGACACCATGAATTCAAAGATGCACTTAAAGTACTCGAACATTTCAGAAACTGGAGCCATCTTGAAATGGACATGCCCTATTCCTATGGTACATCTTTTTCTTTTGACAGACTCTTTAATACTGCATTCTGCAACAAACAGTGTCTGGTAATTGAGGAAATTCAGTACCAGAAGCTAAAATAGGTTTGGCTGATTTGAAAACATGGTCCTCATAATCTAAGTCAGTAGATCCAAATATTTTCTTTTTGTTTTATTTATTTATTTTTAAATTTTTAAATTTTTTATTTTGAAGATGTGGAGTACAATTCAGGGTGAGGTATACAAATATTCATTATGCAGGTACCCTTGTGGATGAGGTGTGCCCCCCCACCTTCCTTGGCAGTTTCCCACTACTGCCAATCCTGCTCCCCATCCAAATATTTTCAAGTCAATTTTTTATGATCTTCACTGTAAGACCGTGGCTTGCAGTAACAGATGGTTACTATCTTTAAAACTGATTGATAAGATACACAATGACAAAGACAACATTGGCTTTTATAACATTTTAAGATAAATTTGTATTTTATGAATCACAACAATATATATATGCTGTGTATTTGAAAAACAGCCCCTGTGAGCTGCCTGCTCAGTCTGCAATCATTGCTTGGTGAGTTTATGGAGTTACATAATCCTTGCAATGACCCCAGTACTCCGAGGGGAGAAAACACTGCTTTGGATTAGTCCACTCAGGTTGCCATGACAAAATACCATACACTGGGTGGCTTAAACAACGGATATTTATTTCTCACAGTTTTGGAGGCAGTGAGTCTGCTATTAAGGTGCCAGCGTGGTCAGGTTCTGGTGAGGGTCCTCTACCTGGCTCCTTACTGTGTGCTCACATGGCAGACAAAGACCCCAAAAATTCTCTGGTGTCTCTTAGAAGGGCACTAATCCCATCATGAGAGCCCATCTTTATGACCTCATCTAAACTAATTAATTTTCAAAGGCCCCATCTCAAATATCATCACATTGGGAGTTAAGTCTCTGAAATATGAATTTGGGGAAGTACAGTCAGTCCATAGAGATGGCAATCTGTGCTTGGAGTCACTCTGGACATGTCAGCAGGGCTGTCCTCTCTGCAAGTGGCAGGTTTTCACTTGTGGCCTTTGACAGTTATCTTGTGGGTGTTATGCCAAGGCTCTACAAAGCAGATGTCTAATCCGTCTCTCTGAAGTTGAAAGATGCTTTCACTGACTTTCTTCCCACCTCCTCCTGCCATGGACAAAATTAATCACACCTTCTTTTTTGTTTCAAGACTTACTGTATGTATTCTTATATGATTTCTTTGTTTGGGGTTTTGATATGTGTATGTTTTCTTTCAGTTTGCCCCTCTCTGGTGATTTGAATGGAGTATGCCTTTTATTCTTCTGGTGGTTACTCTTAATTAAATCACCACATTAAAATGATGATGCCTTCTATCTTCTTTGTATATGACAAGGAATTTATCGTGTTTTTATTTCTCCCCCATTTTCTACTCTTTTTTATGTCTGTGTTGTGTATCTTTGTAAATATCATTTACTCTTTGTCTTGTTTTGCAACATCATTTGCTTGGAACACAGTAGTGGATTTGAGACAGCTATTTAAGGCTTTTATTATTATTTTTTAAACCAACCCCTCTATAGGACATCTTCATTCTTAGATTCTTTATTCTGCTTTGTCTTCATCTGCTGTAATATATATTTAAGAGTGTTACTAGGATGTGGAAAGGGACACGGTCAGAGCTTCTGGTCATTTGAGGATATCTTTCTTGCTTTTATGCAATATAACTCTTGGGCTGGGTGCAGTGGCTCACATCAGTAATCCTAGAACTTTGGGTGAGGATTGCTTGAGTCCAGGAGTTCAAGACCAGCCTGGGCAACATAGTGAGACCTCACCCCTCAGAAAATAAAATAAAATAAAATTAACTGGGCATGGTGGCATGTGCCTGCAGTCCCAGCTACTTGGGAGGCTGAGTTGGAAGGATTGTCTGAGCCCAGGAGGTCAAGGTTGTAGTGAGCTGTGATCATGTCACTGCACTTCAGCCTCAGTGACAGAGTGAGACCTCTACTCAAAAAGAAAAAAAAGAAATATTGAAATAACACTAGTCACCAGGACTCAAGAAACCAAAATTGCATCTGATGCCTGAAGTGTCATGTGTATGAAGTGAGTCTTGCTGATCTGCAGAATGATGATGTTGCATTTAGAAAATTTAAGTGAATTACTAAAGATGTTCAGGGCAAAAACTGCCCAACGTCCATGGCATGGACCTTACCCATGGCAAAATGTGTTCCATGGCCAAAAAATGGCAGATTGAAGCTCATGTTGATGTGAAGACTATGGTTATTTGCTCCCTCTGTTTTGTGTTGCTTTTACCAAAACTGCAACAAGCAGATACAGACAATCTCTTATGCTCAGCACCAACAGGTCTGAGAAGATGATGGAAATCGTGACCTGAGAAGTACAGGTAAGTGATTTGAAAGAAGTGGCCAATAAGTTGATTCTGGACAGTTTTGGAAAAGACATAGAAGAGGCCTGCCAATCTATTTATCCTCTTTGTGATGTCTTTGTTAGAAAAGTAAAAGTAAAACTGCTGAAGCCCAAGTCTGAACTGGGAAAACTCATAGAGCTGCATGGGGAAATAACTCTGAAAAAGCTACTGGGGACGAGACAAGTGCTAAAACTGTGCTGATGGATATGAACCACCGGTCCAGGAATCTGTTTAAGTTTCAGTCTTTTCATAGTATCAAAGAAAAAGTCCTATTTGTAGTGGGAAAAAAGTCCAGAGACAGGCTATTTGGAAGTGAAGTGATTCTGCTTCGTTTTTCTGCAGTTCTTTCAGTTGTCTTCCTCAGAGTCTAGTTTTTGCTCCCAAGTTGGTTTCCCCTGATAGTTGAAAGAGAATGCCAGCAACTAGAGCTTTGTGCTTTCTGGTTTACATCCGGAGGAGAAATGTTCACTTTCCTCACCAGCAAACAAAAGCCCTATCTTTGCTCTGATTGTATGCTGTGCCCTTAAATGAACCAGTCATTGTGAAAAGATGAACGGGGTGCCCCATAATTTCAGCTCATCAGTAGCCACCCCAAATATCATGACTGCTCCATCCATAACAGAGGAGGAGGGAAAGAATGGTGGGGGAGGCCACCAAGAAGTCCATAGCTACTTTCTGTTTGCCTCTTCTTGTAAGATTGTTATTCATCTGTTACATCTTTGTTTTTGCATTCATATGCTGCTTTTTCTCACTCATTTTTTTCTACTGCATTTTGATGGCAGTTTCAAGTTTTTCTTGGAAATTATTGCTTTAACTAATTGTGGTCTTGTTGGTTTTACTATAAACCTCAATTCTGCAATCACATCTTTGAAACCTGTGGATGGTGGTGATCTGCCTCTGCTCTCAGCTCCATTCTTCCTCCCTCCTCCCCCTCCCTCCTTCTCCCCCTCCCTCCCTCCTCCCTCCCTCCTCCCTCTGTCCCTCTCTGCCTCTCCTTTGTATTGCACAGTACTATTTTTTCCTAGGCATTCTTGCCAACTAGTGGACTTCTATCTTTTTTGTAAATGGAAACACTAGTGAAAAACAGGAAGTAGGTGGGAGAAAATAGGACTTTTCTCCTTTTCCCTTCTTCTGGGCTACCATCTCCAGTAGTGGCTACATAGTTCCTGTGGCTATGGCCCCCCCGTTTGTGGTTGTAGCTTTTGCTAGGTGGCATTGATTCCTGGGAAATGGTAATACCACTTCCTCCCTGTGACCTTCCACTTGCAGGGGTTGGGGGAGAGTGGCTCCCTGCTGGTATTAATCTCTAGGTTACTTCACTATTCTGGGTTTGGCTTTCCAACTCTCATCATCTTTGTACCTAATTCCCTGTATTAAATTCCCTCAGATTGAAATATCTAGAATAGTTTTGATTTTCATAATGCACGTTTCTTTCTTGTTGATGTATATTTTTATCTTAGACTATTGCCATCTCTTACAAATCTAATTTCTCATTTCATAGAATTCATGTTCTTTTTGAGTTTTTGAAAAGATGAATCAGGTGCTTCTCTAAATTAAGTTTCCAGAATTAAGTATTTTTCAAAAGGTACTTTTCTGCAACATCTTGAGTTACCATGCTCCTCTTTCCTCTTTCTTAGGGCCATATGCAGTTTGTTTCTCTTACTACTCTTAAAATGAAAACTGATGGCACCTGGTATTGCTAATTAACAAAGGGCACAAACAATTCCACACTGCCCCCCCCCCCCCTTTCAGGCTCTCTTAGAATCTTTCCTTCAAGTTTTAAGCTGGTGGTCAAGTTGGCACAGCTCCTTGTCAAATTTCTACTTTCTAGAGATCATCCAGCAGTATCAATGTGACTTGTTTGGACTGAATAGGAATTTTTTTGTTTCTATTTCCTGGTTTGGGTTTCTACAATTTTACAAGTTATATGGGATTTACAAAGTATACAATGTGTGATAAATAATTAACATATCAAATTTGTACATCTGAATCTCTCAAGGTTATGCTAGACCTTACTATGAGTTTTTACAGTGTATACTGCCATTATTTCATAACTTAATATACATAAATAAAATCATAATTTATTTTTTTATAAGCATAAAGTAGTACCACAGACCCCGTTTTTCTTATTACGTACTGACTATAAATTAACTGTTGAAATTTCTGTGATTATCATGCGGAAGATTGAAACAGGACCCCTACCTATCACCATACACAAAAATTAACTCTAAATGGATCAAAGACCTAAACGTAAAGCCTTCAACTGTAAGGATCTTAGAAAATGCAGGAGACACCCTTATGGAACTTGGAACTAGCAACCAATTCCTGATCAGAACCCTAAGTGCCCATACCATAAGAAATAACATAGACAAGTGGGAACTCATCATACTGACAAGCTTCTGCAAAGCAAAAGAAACCATCACGAGAGCAGGGAGACAGTCCACAGACTGGGAAAAAATATTTGCCAACTGTATATCCAACAAAGGCCTAACATCTAGGATCTACAAGGAATTCAAATGTGCCGAAAGGAAAAAAACAAATAGCCCCATTAAAAGTGGGCAAAAGACATGAATAGACACTTCTCAAAAGAAGATACACGGGCAGCCAACAGACACATGACAAAGTGCTCAGCCTCACTAATCATCAGAGAAATGCAAATCAAAAGCACACTGAGATACCACCTAACCCCAGTAAGAATGGCCATCATTAATAAAACAAACAGCAACAGATGCTGGCGAGGATGCAGAGAAAAAGGAACACTTCCACACTGCTGGTGGGAATGCAAACTAGTGCAACCCCTGTGGGAGACAGTGTGGCGATTTCTGAAAGAACTAGAAATTGACCTTCCATATGACCCAGTGAATCCCCTGTTGGGAATATTTCCAGAGGAACTCAAATCATTCTACAAAAAAAGATACCTGCACATGTATGTTTGTTACAGCTCTATTCACAGTAGCAAAAACACGGAACTGGCCATGCTGCCCATTGAAGCTGGACTGTATTAAACAAAATGTGGTACATATACACAATGGAATATTATGTAGCCATAAAGAAGGACAAACAAATGGACCATGCAGCAACTTGGATGGATTTAGAGTCTATCATACTCAGTGATCTATCACAGAAACAAAGAACAAAAGTATCATACGTTCTCACTCATAAGCGAACCTTGAACAATTATCATAATACTATAAGAAAGGGACTGGCAGTAGTGGGAAACTGCCAGGGGAGGGAGGGGCATACCTCATCACAAGGGTACCTACATAATCAACGTCTGTATACCTAACTCTGAATTGTACCCACATCTTTAAAAAATAAACAAAGAAATTTCTGTGATTATACCATTTAATAAAGGGCGACACTTAATTTAAAACTTCCTGCTTTTCCGTTAGTGCAAGACATCGTAAAATTTTTATTTTTATAAAATGCACAAGTGTAAGAGATACATGGAAACACCTGGAAACTGTAGGTGCTGCCTTTGCACATTTCTGAGCGTGGACGAAAAAGTAGCTTTGCTTAAGGTATGACGATCATCATGAACAGTCACACTTTGCTTGTGCTGCTGTTATTTCCCTTAGTGGGTAGCTATGTAATGTCAACTGTGTAACACAGTGTTGTGGACTGCAAGTTTCTATAACTCGAAGCAGCCTGTAATTTGTCCCTGATCAGAATGTATCATTTCTGAATTGATTACTGCTCTCATAGCTCTTTCTATCTTTGCCTTATCCTGCTGTGTAGGAGTCATTTCCTTTCTTTCTTTCTTCCTTTTCTCTTTTAGCATAAATTCATTCTTATTGAAAATTATGCTTTCAGGAAAAATTCAGATGTTGGATCACTTCCTATTTAGCTTAGGATTCCTGGTGACAGAAGAGACTGTAAATCATTTGATTCAACAGGAGGTGAGTTGCAAATAGCAAAACAGATAATAGTGGCTCCAGCAACCTTAAAGAAGGTGGAGCGTAGGTCTCCATTTTGTTTCTCATCCATGAATTTTCATCTCCAATTCCAAAAAGGCTTTGAGAACTCTGAACTGCATTTTGAACACTGTACCGCGGGAAGAGCGAAAAAAATTCCCTCAGTCAGAAGGCATGTGTCGTCTTATGTAAGTGACTTTGTACAAGTTATGTGATGTGGTAAAAGGGTAAAATCTCTTAGATCTGCTTACTTTATTCCTCCCTTCAGCAAATGTTTTGGCACCTCTTTCTTTTTTTTCACCTGTAAATTTTTTATTTTAAAACTGTGGGGTAAAATTCAGGGCTAGGTATACAAATATTCATTGTGCAGGTACCTTGTTGATGAGGTGTGCCCCCTTCCCCAAGCAGTTTCCCACTACTGCCAACCCCACCTCCCCACAGCGCCTCTTATGTATCAGGCATTGTGCTAGGCAGTGAAGCCAGCTGAGGAAGAAGGGCAGACTTTGCTAAATTCTTTGGGATAGTATGAGGTCTTTTGTTTTTTGCGTCAGACTTGTCATGCAAAGTGCCTTCTCAAGCTGTTGATTCTTTTTTCGTTATGAATGTGAACCAAATAAGTGACTCATGGAAGATTGTTTGAATATAGACCCTAAAGCCTCAAATCCTAGTTTTTCCCCTTAGACTGGTTGTTCATGAGTACAGCCTTAATCTTATGGCACCTCAGTTTGCTTGCCTATAAGGCAAAGTCAGTGATAATACCTGCTTAAGAGTTATTGTAAAGGTTAGGTCAAGCAATCCATTTAAACGATGAGCACATTACCTGGTGAAGAGTAAATACTGCAAGGTTACCAGTTATTGGCTAACCATTAGGGCCTGGAATTTGTGTTGCTTTTCAAGTAATGGATTTTGTCCAGAGTCACTGTTTCATAGTTCTTGGGATATGAAATTTAGAGGTAAGGTTGTAATGGTGACCATAGAAACAACAAAACCAGCACCCCATTTTGAAATTTGAACCTAATCTTGGGGCTGTGCTGACCATTAATCAGCTTGGAGGACATGAATGTGGCACATAATTGATGTGGCCTGCAGCCAAAGTGTAGGGCCTGAGAGAAGTTAATTGGCAAGCAGGGAGCTCATTGGCATCATGCTTGTCCATCTAACTAGTCTTTGCAGGATGAAGTTTTTCCACTGAATTTTTTCTTAAAATTTTTGATTTTATTAGTAAAATCACTAGTCTCAGTGGTGTATTTAGATTTGGAGAGCAGCTAATGTTTTCTCCTAAGTTTTCAAACTAATTCTGTGGTCATACTACTTTATTTTCTGTGTGTTCTAGAAAGTCTGGAGAAGTTCTGGAAGGTAAAATGTGCAAGCATAAAATTAAGCAGAACTCTCAGTGATAGTGTTTTAAGTCTCTATTTAATAACAAATCAGCTTACTATGAGAAACTGAACTATTACAGAATTTCTTAACAAATCTGTTCTTTAAAATGGATGTTACTTCAGGCATTGAAAAAGATCAGTGTCACACTTGTTAGCATTTAGCTGAAATTCGAAATAAATATATAATGTGAGTTTATGCCTGTAATCACAGCACTTTGGGAAGCTAAGGAGGGAGGATTACTTGAGCCCAGGAGTTCAAGACCAGCTTGGGCAACATAGTCAGACCTCATCTCTACAAAAAATTTTAAAAAACTAGCTGCGTATGGTGGCACACACCTGTAGTCCCAGCTACTTGTGAGACTGAGATAGGAAGATTATGTAGGTCCAGAAGGTCAAGGCTGCAGTAAGCCACAATTATACCACTGGACTCCTGCCTGGGATACTGAGTGAGACCTTGTCTCAGAAAAAAAAAAAGTACATCTAGGTCGTTAATATGTAAACTTAAAGTTTTTCTATAAAAATGTATTATTGACATAGAGGAAATTATAATGCTGAATTTGAAATAGCTACAAAAGCTTATCTTAATGCCAGTATAATATAGATTTACCTCTCAATTTTTACTTCAGTTAAATGTAATTTATCTTAATGTTTCAGGAAAGACCTTGCAAGGACAATCTTGACTGTGGGTGGTAAGCAATATTTAGAATTTTAAATATTAGAATATTGAATATTTCACACTGGGGGCATTGGCATCTTATAACTGTGGTAAATAAATTACAGTCAAATTGAAAATGGAAATTAGGATTTTATTTATTTTGAGAGTTTTTAGCATGCTGAAAACAATAAAGAATAACTGGTAACTATTCACTTACTCACCAGCCTTAACATTTGCTTCAAGTTTTTTTTTTTAAATAAAAGAAATCAGTCACAGATAAAGTCCCTGGTGTTCCTGTCCCTTATCTCATTTTACACTACTGATTTGGTTTTGTTTTTCATTTCTAAGCATATTTTTCTACTTATACTGTATGCATTCATAAGCAAAGTATATTATTATTTTGTGGATTTTAAAAGCATTATATAAATGGCATCCTTTTGGGCTTTGACTCCCTTTTTATCCTTAAAATTATTTGAAATATAAATATGTTGATGCATGTTATTTTAATATATCTGTTTGTAATATCACAATTTATTTTGGAGTTTTAGTCTTGTAGAAATATTTTTAAGGCTGTTTGATCTGCTTTTGATGACTATTTTAATATAGCTAAAATATAAAACCCATAAATATTATTTTAAAAGTTGTTATATGCCAACCTTTCAGATTTTTCTCCTAATATGTCTCAAATATTGAGTTTACATGATAATGACTCCAGGATTCATCTTGCTGCTTATGATTGTAAGACAAAATGCTAGTCTTCTCAGATGGAATTTCTTAGAACAAATGCTAACCCTGAAACTGATTTTTTTTCTTTTGCCTTGTGCGTAGAATTATCTGTCTACCATGTTTTAAATCTTTAGATTATGACCAGCAGGTTGCTATTTCTGAAGCCTTATGTAGACTGACGATTAGAAAATCAAGGGATGACCTTGTCCATCAGTGGTTTGATGATGATGCCATTGCTGAAGCTTTCAAAAAAATTAAGGATCAAGAATTTGACACGGTGAGATTCCTGGTCATACAAATTTCTGTTTAGCCAATATATATTAGGCATCCTCTCAATAGTTTCTTGTGCCTTGGTCTTAAGGGAGGATTTTTTTTTCTCCTAAGTGTGATTAGATTGCCATTCTTAACAACCTGTCTCCCACTTAAGCAAAACAATTTGAAGAACAGTATACAGATGGGACTTCTTTTTAGGTGACTTGGATTGGAGATAGAACTATGTGAATTTGATGGATTGAGTCAAAGAAAATGTCTTGGGGTGAGCAATTTTCAGTGAACCTTGAGGGTGGGGGAGAATTGGGGAAGAAATGAGAGCATTTTAGCCTTGCAATGGGCAACTGCTTTCATGGCAGGAGGCTAGAATGGACCTGGCATGCTCTAGGGAAAGAGGAATGTTATGGAATGATTGTGTTTTGAGCCAACCAGCCTCTACAATCTGGAGAAGTAATAGTTTTCAGTGTCTTCTCAGCAACCTGGGTTTGCTGTGATGGTGTCTTTTAATGGCACAAAAACAGCTTAAGCTTTGTTATATATCTACCTTCATCCTAAAATAGCTGAAACACTTTTTCTCTTAAAAAAAAAGTTCTCAAAATGAAGGTTAGGCTGTTTTAGGAAAAGGCAAGATTTTTAACAACAGTGATCATATTAACAAAGCCTTTCTGGTACAAACTGCAGTGAAATCAGCATTGTATTCAATCAGGATCTTTATATTATCTCAGATTCTGAGCCAATTATCACAATATGACACAATGCTAGTTTTCTCAGGTGGAATTTCTTAGAGCAAATGCTAACTCTTGAACTGATTTTTTTTTTTTTTTTCTTTTTTGAGTTGGAGTCTCACTCTGTTGCCCAGACTGGAGCACAGTGACCGCTCCCGGCCACCGCAGCCTTGACCAGCTGGGCTCCGGCGATCCTTCCGCCTCAGCTTTCCAAGTAGCTGGAACTACAGGCACGCGCTGCCACGCCCGGCTAATTTTTTGATTTATCGTAGAGATGAGGTCTCGCCAAGTTGCCCAGGCAGGTCTCGAACCTGCGGGCTCAGGCAATCCACTCACCTCAGCCTCCCAAAGGCGCGGGATTACGGGCTGAACCACCGAGCCTGGCTTGATTTTTTTTTTTTTTTTTTTTGTAGTTGTACATTGTAGTTGTTTAGCTAGGATTCAGTATGATATAAATGGAAAAACCATACGCTTTGGGGCTATCCCAAGCTTGGGCTTGAACTCTGTCTCAGAACTGAGTTTTCCCTCCCTCCACCACAATTTTTGTGATGTATGCATTTTGACAAAGTAGTTGACTTGTGAAGCCTGAGTGCCCTCATCTATAAAATGGGAATAAGCCACTTCAAAATCATGAAAACTGCATGAGAGAATCTGGAAGGCCCTGGACTGTTGTGGACACTCAGATGTTAATTTCCTTTTCCCTCTATGTCATTCCCTCATTTGCAGGGACATTGATGAAAATAGGAGAAAAGTCATTACTTTGCTTCCAAAATCATTCTCTCCCCACCCCCTGCCCAGAGCCATCAACTTCTCAACTGAATTGCTTTTATTTTTTTTATTTATTTTTGAGTCAGAGTCTTGCTCTGTCACTCAGGCTGGAGTGCAGTGGCACGATCATGGCTCACTGCAGCCTTGACCTCATGGACTCAGGCAATCCTTCCACCTCAGTCTCCCGAGTAGCTGGGATTACAGACAGGATCTTATTTTGTTGCCAGGCTGCTCTTGAACTCCTGGGCTCAAGCAGTCCTCCCAAAGTGCTGAGGTGTGAGCCACCATGCTTGGCTTCAAATCGCTTTTAGATGAAAGCCTTACCCTGCTGATGTCTATTTAGTGCTGGATGTAAAGTTTGTGGAACATTTGACCACAACGTCAATCTTTGCTAACAAAGAAGAGCGAAAGGCTAGAGCTGTGTCTCTTTGCCTTTATAATATTGGAGGCAATAGGCTGGACATAGTGGCTCATGCTTATAATCCCAGCACTTTGGGAGGCCAAGTGGGGGGAATCACTTGAGGCCAGGAGTTCAGGACCAGCCTGGACAACATAATAAGATCCTGTCTGTAATCTCAGCTATTCGGGAGACTGAGGCTGGAGGATCACTTGAGCCCAGAGTCTGAGGCTGCAGTGAGCTATGATTGTCGTTTCCCTTCAGCCTGGGCAGTAGTGGGAGACCCTGTCTCTTAAAAAAAAAAATGTTGGTGGCAAAAAAATTACCTTCCTGATACGTGCTGGTTAGAACTCTCGTAATAGTCTTTGTCCACAGAACCTATGCCAGGAGAGAGAACCCAGAGAGAAGGAGGATAGAGAACTCCCAAATAGGAAAATTGGCAGTGGGTAATATATCCAGATAAACCCAAAAGTGATAAATTGTATGGATGTGTGGTTAGTTCATACTGAGCAGGTGCTACAGAAGTAGATGCCCAATGTGTTAGTCAAGTATTATAATCTAGTAAGATGTATTTCTTTTGCTTACTCTTCTAACTCAGTGAAACATAACTTTTGAAGACCTAAGTATTCCTCAGCTGAAATCTAGTGGCTGGGGGGCAGTGCTTCCAGAAACATGTGCCTGGAGGCTCCTCTTTGGCACAAAGTATTGTTAACAAAGCATTGTTATATAAGGAATCTTTGTGAAGTGTCGTGACATTACTGCATTTTGTACATTTAGAAGCAAACACTGTACTCTATACGCTGATCAGAATAGTATTAAACAAGACATCTTGATTTTTTTAAAAAATAAGAGTTTGCATTATTTGCTTTGAAGGGCAGTAGATGGTTTCTCAATCACCTAAACAACAAACTTGGTGACCAAAGAAGGTAAGATGTCTCTCTGAGCATTATTTTATTGACTAGTTGTATTCTGAAAATGTCTAATATGTTAAAAGGACAGTTGAGGATCTGTTTTATTTTAGCACAGAAGATAGATATATTATTTTTTGAGCACTACTGTCCACTGAGTAGAAAACTAGGAAGATCAGATCTTGTTGGCCTAGTCATTTACTTGAGTGTGCATAAACATTATCTCTATCAGTTTTTAGCGTATTTATTTGCAATTTGGGATATTTTTAACACTATATCCTTTGGAAAGTCTATAGATTTTATAAAGAGCAGTTTCTTACAGACTTGAGGTCACTGGGGATAGGCATATTATGGAAGTTGTCATTGATGAGAGACAATATTTGCTGAATTCACTCCTTTTGAGGGGGGGAATCTTGCCAAGTAACTGAGCTAAGATTGAGTACTAGTAAGCCTAGCTTACAGACTGCCAGATGGAGAGTTGAAATCTACCCACCGTAGATCTCTATTTGCAAGTTGAAACCCCTTACCATACACTGTACAAGGAAACTTAGTGGCAGTCCCTGATTATAAATGCTTGTTGCAGAACATCTGTAAGTGTCTTTAAACTCCATTCATATTTTTTAATTGTGAGGTATTTTGCAGGGTCTGTTCGTTTCCGTGTATTGCTGCTTTTGCTGATGGGCATGAGGTATGTTTTTCTCTTGGAGGTTGTGAGAGTGATATAGAATGAACCCATACTGACCCTAACCCATAGTTAGACCAGACTCCTGCTTTGATAACTCAAGGTGGCTTTTTTAAAAAATATTTTTTATTTTAAAGATGTGGTGTACAATTCAGGGTTAGGTATATAAATGTTCATTATGCAGGTACCCTTGTTGGTGAGGTGTGGCCTCTCTGCCTTGGCAGTTTCCCACTACTGTGAATTCCACCACCACCCCCCACCCCGACCCCTACAGTTTCCCACTACTGCCAATCCCTTTCTTATTGTATTACCAGAATTGTTCAAGGTACTCTTATGAGTGAGAACATGTGATTCTCAGTTCTTTGTTTCTGTGAAAGATCTAAGTCCGTCCAGGTTGCTGTGAAGTTCATTATTTTGTCCTTCTTTATGGTTGCGTAATATTTCATCGTGTGTATGCCCACTACATTTTTTTAAATCCAGTTCTCTTTCGATGGGCAGCATGGTTGGTTCCATGTTTTTGCTATTGTGAACAATGCTGCAGTAAACATATGTGTGCAGGTATCTTTTTCATAGAATGATTTGAGTTCCTCTGGGTATGTTCCCAGTAGGGGGATTGCAAGGTCGTATGGAAGGTCAATTTTTAGATCTTTTAGGAATTGCCACACTGTTTTCCACAGAGGCTATACTAGTTTACACTCCCACCAACAGTGTAGAAGTGTCCCCTTTCTCTCATATCCTCTCCAGCATCTGTTGGTTTCTGAGTTATTGATGACAGCCATCCTGACTGGAGTTAGGTGGTCTCTCAGTGTGGTTTTAATTTGAATTTCTTTGATGACTAGTGCGGCTGAGCATTTTTCCATGTATTTGCTGGCTGCTCATATGTCTTCTTTTGAGAAGTGTCTGTTCATATATTTTGCTCACTTTGTTATGGGGCTGTTTGTGTTTTTCTTTTTGGCATGTTTGAATTCCTTGTGGATCCTAGATGTTAGGCCTTCTTTTCAACTCATTCTTTGGTTTCTAGAGGAACAAGTTTATTCATGTAAAAGGGTCCCAACCTACAGCATCCCAGTTTCAGGCCAAACTCGTTAGAGCTCTTAAAACCTTGGCTTGGCTAGGTTTTCTGGACCTTGTCTTTAGAAATGTCTTCATTCACCATTTCTTTGTTTTGGATTCTGAGTGTCCTTCTTAGCCTCTGTAAGCTGAGTCATTACTATACTGAAAGTTTCTTCTCTCTAGAACTGACTTTGGTAGACTAATACCTGTGTTTAAATTCTAATTTTCCTCTGGTTGTCTAAGAATTCTGTTCTCTGCTTGGTTCTTCTTTCTAGGACTCACAAATTTCCATTTGCTCCAATAAGGGCCCTTACACTAACCCTTATACTGGCTTTCAGTAACATGCATTGTGAGTTGAAGCCTTCATTCAACTTTATAACTATTAAAGAGCAGGCATGTGAAAGGAAAAGGAAAGATGTCTAAGAAATACCACTTACCAAAAAATCAAATTGTAGACTAGTAAGTCTAGTGTTTACTCCATTGTTGGGGATTAATATGTACCTCTTCACATATACCTCTTAATTTATGTCTAGAAAATGTCTGGGAGAAAACAAAGGCATTGTTAATGGTGCTTTTGGGAAGGTGCCTATGAGAAGTTGAGGGCAGAGGAGGAGATGTTTACAGTTGTTATAAACATGTGCTTTTCTTACAATAATCAATCAAAATGAAGATAGCTTGAAATCCTCAAGTCTTACCTCTACTCTGATGGTTGGTAAATTAGATGGTAAATCACTTAAGTTTGGTCACAGTATCTCCTTCTCTAGAAGTTTTCATCCAGATGGAGTGTGGAGTGCAGATTGTTACTGCTTTTTTTCTTGACATAGAACTGTTTTCTCCATGATTCTCACTAGAAAATAATTATGCAGCTAGTCATCTGTCATCTGGCACATTTGAATTCTTTTTAAACATGCTAAGGATAGTGGGATTTGAAGGGGGAGAGGGAAAATGACTTCATTATATAAAACTGAAATCCTTTTCTTGTTTTGCACAAACAAGTTAGGCAATAATTAAGAGGGGTCCTATAGTGTTAGGATAGTGCTGTTTCAGGGAAAGCACAAGTTCTGTTCTTAATGAAATAATTTTTATCTGACCTTTTTATATGACTTTATGCATATAATTCATGCCAAATTATCTCTTACAGATGAGAAAACCAGCAGATGAAAAACTAGAGAAATTTTGGATTGACTTCAATGTAGGAAGTCAGAGTGTAACTTTTTATATAGACAATGAAGAGGTACTGTTTGATTCCTGATTAGACCTAAGAAGTACTTAGAGATCTTTCATATGTAAATATGTATCCTGAGCTCATCGTTTTCATGTATTTATTTTCCCAAGAGTGCTCTGTGGGACTCAGTGAGACTTGTGAAGGAAGCAGTGATGAAGTTCAGCATAACAGGTAAGATGATTTTTTTTTTTTTTTTTGAGTTGGAGTCTCACTCTGTCGCCCAGACAGGAGTGCAGTGGCTGCTCCCAGCGACCGCAACCTCGAATTGCTGGGCTCTGACGATCCTTCCCCCTCAGCCTTCCAAGTAACTGGAATTACAGGCATGCACTACCATGCCCGGCTGATTTTTTGATTTATTGTAAGATGATTTTAAACCATCCCACAGGGCAACCCCTTCGGGTCCCCTCCCACTTTGGGAGCTTTTCTGTTCTTTCAATAAATCCTTCTTTAAAAAAAAAAAAAACACTCCACATATAGTTCTGAGCATTGTTTGCAGTATATATTTAGTTAACACTAGGGAATATTTTGATCATGCCTTGAGGTAGGGGGAAGGCTGTAATACTAGTGGAAGGTGCACTGATATACGCTGATAACTCCTTTGCCTTTTGTCTTTAGGGTTTAATTACTAACTTAGTTTTCTAATTGTAAACATGATTATAGTTCCTCCAAAAATCAAAACTAGAACTACTATAGGAGTCAGCAATTGTACTTCTGGGTATAGACCTCAAAGAATTGAAAGGAGGATCTCAAAGAGATATTTGTGCACCTAGATTCATAGCAGCATTATTCGCAAGGCCAGCAAGTCAAAATAGCCCAAATGTCTACTGAGGGATGAATGGATAAGGAAGATGTGGCATACACATGCAGTGGAATATTATTCACCTTTAAAAAGGAAGAAAAGAGGACAGGGGTGGGATTGGCAGTAGTGGAAACTGCCGGGGGGGAGGCATACCTCATCAACAAGGGTAGCTGCATAGTGGACATTTGTATACCTAACCCTGAATTGTACCCCACATATTTAAAATAAAAAAAATTTTTTTAAATAAGGAAAGAATTCAAAGAACCACTTGTGCACAAACAATGCTGAAATTAATTTACAAAACTAGATGCAAAACTAGACAAGTGTGTACCACAGACACAATAATTTGCATTTCTATAGCCAAGAATTATTTGTGTTAACTATTAGTTTTCCACAATTTACAGAGTTGTGAAATAGCTCAAAGACAATGAAAACTACAAATAACCCAGAAGGATATGGTAGACAGACACCTTTGGACAATTATAAAATCTTTCATAATTTTCCCATGTAGTTTCTTTTAAGTGTCTGTGAGAATTTGTTTCAGTGGCCAAGAATTTTGAGTTTTTCTTGTGGGGATTATTAGAAAAAGAAGGGAATCTAAGATAGGGAGTAAATTAGGAAGAAAAGCAAGTGGTAGAGGAGGACAGATTTATCATGAAGCTCTGGGAGAATGAAGGAAAGATGAAGAAAATTTAATGTGTGAGATGATTGGGCGTTGAGAGAACTCAGATAGATGGGAGTTGGGAGCTAGTAATTGGGCAGTCACAGAAGTGGAAAGACAGTCTACGTTGAGTTGGAGGTGTCTCCTATCTGGAATAAAGGAAAGGACTTAAAACATCTCACTAGAAGTATATATTAAATATAATAATGACTATAAGTGAAGAGCAACTTAATTTATGTAGTGATTACCTGTTACTATTACATAATTTAGGATATATAAGATGTAACTGATATTTATCTATATAAATGTAAATATTAATTTTTTTTTATATTTTAAGGATGTAGGGTACAATTCAGGCGTTAGGTATAAAAGTAGACATTGTACAGGTAAAGTTTGGGCCTCCCTTTTGTCCCAATTTTGCCTGGTTTGAGATCAGGTACCCTTATTGATGTGTCTCCCCACTCTCTTCCTGGCTGTATCCTACTACTGCCAATCCCTTTCTTATAGTATTAATGGTAAATATTCAGGGTCCACTTATGAGTAATAACATGTGGTACTCTGTTCTCTGTTTCTCTGATAGATCAGTGAGTATTATTGACTCTAAAAATTCATCTAAGTTGTTGTGAAGTCCACGTTTGTCCTTCATTATGGCTGCATAATATTCCATTGTGTATATGCACCACATTTTTTTTTTTTTTAGTCCAGTCCAGTTTCACTGGGCAGAATGGTTGGTTTCACGTTTTTGCTGTTGTGAACAGTACTGCAATAAACATGCATGTACAGGCATCTTTTTTGTAGAATGATTTGAGGTATTCCGGGTATATTCCCAGAAGGGGGTTACTGGGTCACATGGAAGGTCAGTTTCTAGTTCTTGTAGAAACTGCCACACTGTTTTCCGTAGAAGCTGAGCTAGTTTGCATTCCTACCAGCAGTGTAAAAGTGTCCCTTTTCTCCGCATCCTCACCAGCATCTGTTGTTTGTTTTATTAATGAGAACCATTCTTACTGGGATTTGGTGGTATCTCAATGTGGTTTTGATTTGCATTTCTCTGATGATTAGTGAGGCTGAGCACTGTTTCATGTGTCTGTTGGTTGGCCATATATCTTCTTTTGGAGAAGTGCTATTCATGTCTTTTGCCTACTCTTTAATGATGCTGTTTGTTTTTTTCCTTTTCGGCATGTTTTAGTTCTTTGTAGATTCTAGATGTTAGGCCTTTGTCAGATACGTAGTTGGCAAATATTTTTTCCTGTTCTGTAGGCTGTCTTCTTGCTCTCTTATTGGTTTCTTTTGCTTTGCAAAAAAAAAAACTTTTCAGTTATTTTATAAGTACTTCCATGGACACTGTTACTAGTGCTTATAACTTTTCCTATTTCAATTTTCTCAACTCTAAACTTTGCTACTATAGTGGTTTTCAGGAACCAATTTGCCAAAGTTAATATTTTATTACTTCACGAGTATATCACATTTCTATGAGACTTTATGATTCACAAAATACCTCAGAGGATAAGCGGCACCTACTTCTAGTAAGTGGATATCCAGTTCAGCATGGAAGTAGGTGTTATTACTTCCATGTTTATTGCCAAGAATAGTAAAGATTGTCTGGTAAACTCTACAAGTAAGACTTTTGTATCATAGCCCTCTGGCTAAGGAGTTGGCAATGTAATTGTTGGAAGTGAGTACTGACCTCTGACCTTTTTTTGTCTCTCTTGCCAAGTTCCTAACTAAGGGACCTGGGGTGTTAGGCTCTACAAAGTCTCATCAAACACTTTTTTTATTAACCCTATATAATGTGGTCTATTTCCAACCTGACTCTGGCATAACATCCCATATCAGACAAATAAATCAAAAATATTTTATGGGCAACTCCTTTGGGTGCCCTCCCACTGTGGGTGCTTTTCTGTCCTCTTAATAAATCCTGCTTTCTAAAAAAAGAAAATACACACACACACACATATATAGACCCATGCAAAGTCATACTTGGGTAAATTTGCATCTGTATAGGATTCCCTTCCCATGGATCTCCAAAGGAACTAGACATTTGCCATCTATTTTCTCTCAGGGCTGTCACCTATGAGGCTTCATCTACATATCAAGAAACTTAACTTCCTCAAATCACCCCTTATCCCAACCTAATGTTTCCTTTACTGATTTCAAATTCCTTAGACAGACTAAATCTTGGAATCTTCCCATGACCTGTAAGCCCTGCTTAGAGATGTCCTGCCTTCCTGGGCCAAACCAATGTTAATCTCACATGTATTGATTTATGGTTTTTTATAACGTCTGTCTTCCTAAGATGTGATTTAGCCACCTGTGCATATGTTCTCAGGACCCCTTGGGACAGTGCCATGGGCCTGGGTCACTCACATTTGGCTCAGAATAAACCTTAGATATTTTACAAAGTTTGGCATCTTTCATCAACAGAAGATTGATGTATAGCCCTCAGGATATTTCTTCTGAAGCTTATAAGTTTGCATTGATCCTCACAGCCCACCTAGCTAGTACCTTTTTCAGATATTTTTTAGCATTACTTTTGTTACAGGGTTTTACAGGCTTTCCTTGCATTCATGAGTAAATATCCAATAAGATCAGCATTTGAGGGTGATCCCTGAACTTTACTCTAGACCAATGCTATCTTATAGAAATAAAATGTGAGCCATGTATTTAAATTTCCTAGTAGTCACATTATATTGTAAAAGTAGATTAATTTAATAATATATTTTATTTAACCCAACCCAATATATCCAAATATTAACATGTAAGCAGTATAAAAATTAGATACTTTACATTCTCCTTTTTTGCACTGAGTCTTCACAATCTGATACATATTTTACACATGGCTACTGGTACTAGCCATGTCTCAAGTACTCTACAATATTGCCCAGTACAGATTCAGACCTGTGTATGATTCACTTTTTTGTTGTTGTTGTTCTCGTCAGTTTGTGGTCATTAGTTTTACCTGTTCTTTCATGGACTTTGCTGCCTTTCTTTTCTGCTGCTTTCAGCTTTTACCTTGTACTTACTGTGGCTTATTCTTGGACTCTTTATGAGTTTGATCTAAGCTATTTTCTAAACCAACTGCTATTTGTTGGGAAAGGGCTGGGGGACCTCGAGGAAGATATTGCCTGACACACGGACTTCTCTCTAGAGTGCTTCCATTTCTCCTCTTCAAGTGGAGTCCATTGAAATGGCAAGAGATTATTCTATTTTGCATATTGGGAACAGTGAATTTTATTTTAAAAAAATATATTCTAAAGATGTGGGGTACAATTCAGAATTAGGTATACAAGTGGACATGGTATAGGTAAAGTTTGGGCCTCCCTTTGGTCTCCACTTTGTCTGGTTTGAGATCAGGTACCCTTATTGATGTTGTGTTCCTCACCCCCACCCTGGCAGTATCCCACTACTGCCAATCCCTTTCTTATAGTGTTATGGTAAATGTTCAGGGTCTGTTTATAAGTGAGAATGCATGGTGCTCCATTCTTTGTTTCTGTGATAGATTCCTGAGTATTACTCTAAATCCATCCAATTTGCTGCCAAGTCCATATGTTGGTCCTTCTTTATGACTGTGTAATATTCCATTGTGTATATGTACCACATTTTAAAAAATCCAGTCCAGCTTCAGTGCACAGCAAGGTTGGTTTCATGTTTTTGCTATTGTGAATAATGCTGCAGTAAACATACATGTGCAGGCATCTTTTTTGTAGAATGATTTGAGTTCCTCCAGGTATATTTCCAGTAGGGGGATTGCTGGGTCATATGGAAGGTCAATTTCTAGTTCTTTCAGAAATCACCACACTGTTTTCCATAGAGGTTGAACAGGTTTGCATTCCCACCAACAGTGTAGAGGCAGGGAACAGTGAATTTTATTTTATATTTTAGAATAAAGATTCCAAAGAGAAAGAGAGAGTGAATATTGTGCTTAGTGTACTTGAAAATAAAATACTTGTTGCAAATGATAGCTTTGTGTAAACAAATGCAATTTAAAAAACAGAATTGCAGAAGATAAAACTATCTCCATTTCTTTGCTAAGGTAAGCTACTTTCTACCTTTGCAAGATCAGTCGCTTAATCATTTAATGTGTGTGTAAATAATACATGTATGCACACCTAATTAAAATAATTTCAAAGTAATTTTATTTGATATGATTTCAACTTATTATAGAAAATCAGGATAGTGGACAAATATCCCAGTGCAGTTATTTAAAACTATAAAGTCTTAAAATAAAACTTTTCAGTATGTTGATACACATTAATATACTGTATTTTTTGTTAGAAACAGAGAAGATCAAGATATTTATTGTTTACCTGAAGAAGCCTATTATTATCAGCAACAAGGAAGTGATGACCATAGAAATCCATTTTGATTTGCAGTTCAACATATCAGAAGCTTCCATTCAAACTTTAGGAGAAGACAAAGAGGTAGCAGGTTTCATCCTTCTTGATTATTTGAGAATATTTTGGTATGTTTCATGACTTTTAAATTTTCTTGTTGTGTTACGATATGAATATTTTATCAACCAGAAATCCTGGTCTTTTGAATGCTATGTAAAAAGAGTTGAGAATTCTGGATTCTAATTCTAGTTCTTCCCTTTTGTGTCATTGTCTTGACAATGTAGGACACAAATTTTTTATTTATTGTGAAGCGTTGAAAGGTTTTCTAGGATGACCACCTTGTCACATTCTTCCTGGAGTCCTGAGGATACCCACTGTGGGCGTCTTGGTGCTTTCTTCTCTCTCAACTCCTTTGAATCTAGGAAATAAGGTTTCTTAGGAAGTTTTTCCATAGTTGTATCTACTGGTCTTGTGAAAATTGTCTGCCACTCTATGGATTGCTGTGGCCTCTGACTAATGTTTGTTATTTATTTACAAAAGCAAGAAACCTTTCTCTATCACAGATGGTAGACAGGGCAATGAAATTTGTGACAAGAAGACAAAAAATACTGTGGTAATGGCCAGTGGGAAGTTGAATTAAGAAGTCAAAGGCCCTCTTTTTTCTGAGGGAGGAAGTCTTGGAACAGCTTCCTTTTGGTTTGAGTTATATATATGTGAAGTAAAAGTGTATGTAGTAAAGTGCCCTACAAATGTAATTTCCAAAAACTCATCATATTTTAATGATGTGAGGATGGTGAAGGTGAAGATGAGAAACAAAGGAGAATCAATCACTAAAAAAAAAGCCTCCATCATATTGCGTATGAATTATCGTGACATGATTGGTTTGCCTTTACTCACAAGAACATTAAACTCATATATCATTCCACACTTTACAAAATGAATAAGATGTTTTGTGTGGGTTAATTTGGGTTTGCATGTGGTGAAGCTATAGTTCCTAGAATATGAGGGCATTAGATTGCAGAATCCAGCAGAAGGGGTTGGACTGCAGAACCCTATAGTTGGGCTCTCACTGAAGACTCATCCCGAGAAAGGAGTGAGGCAGGGATTAGAAATTACTAAGGGAGTTGGATTGGGCTAGGAGAAAGTAGAAGCTTGGAAGACGCCAGGAAAGAATGACTGACAGCAGGAAACTAACCAGCCAGAGCTGGTCCTGGAGACAGGAGGAGTGTAGAGAAGCCAAAACCAACAGCATAATCCTTCAAGAGAGGACAAAATGATAAATTAGACTAACTTCTAATTTATCAGTGTGCTGTGTTCTGAGCTTTATGTCTTCCTTCAAGAAAAAAAATTTTTGAAAATTATTTCTTAAAAGTTACACGACTTTTGGCTTGCATTTCAGATGTTACCTGACCTGCTGAAAATGTCCTCAGAATTTTTTAGTAAGTCTGAGAAAGAAGACACTGAGATTCCTAGTAGCCATGAAAGAGTGCCAGGTATGTTTACCAGACCACAGGTTCTTAGGCTCCCATGCAATACATATTGACATGAGGTCAAGCAGATTCCCCAATAAGGCTTTACTGGGGTTTATGCTCAAGCATGAGGAAGACAGCTCAAGAGGAAGAGTTCTCCAGTTGACTCCCAAAGGGGGCTATCCGGGTCTTTTATTAGATAAGGGAAGGGTTTAACATCACAGAGAGGCATGCTAGCAGAATTAAGGAGGGGTTCTAGATGCCAATCATAGTGTAGATACACCCTTCTTCATATGTCACATGTATAAAAAAGTGGCTTTTAAGCCTTACCGAGGGTGGGGATTTTAGTATTATAATGAGGCAAGGGGTTAGGATTGGTCGTTTTTTTGGACTTGTGTGCATACAGGTAGAGAGGTTAATTCTTTCTGAGTAAAATTTGTGGCACAATGTTGCTTATCTTGGTTTCTTTAGATAACTTGCAAGGTCTTGTGGTTCGTGGGTATGTATGGAGAGATATGTTAATGGTCTGGGGGCTTGAGTCACTTCTCTGTTCTGTCTCAGTTATATTGGGAAATAACAAAATTCCAACTCTGAATTTCCTATAAAAGCAATGATGAGACCTTAGTTGGAAGAGGTGACTAAAGATCTGTGGTCATAAAAGAGTGATGACTAATCCTGACCTTTTTTTCTCTTATCCAAATCTCTAACTAAGAGGCTTGGGGAGTCACTGCCTGATAAGGACTCACCAGACCAAGTTTTATTACCCTGTATCCTAAAGTTTGTTTTCCAGCCTGACTCTGGCATAACACCAACAAATAAAGAAGGAAATCAAAGTATTTTATGGGACTCCCAGACTCTAGAAGCCTTGTAAGACATTTATCTATCTTCTCTAAGTCAGCCACACATAGGACTTCATCTACATATCAACAAACCTGGAGTTTTCTACCTCCTCAACAAAACATCTGTCTATTGTATGACTAGTTGAAGTGTCAGGGGCAAATGAATTTACCAGAACAATTGTGAATTAAATGTATGTTGCAAGGGAGCAACGGGAAGTACAGCAGAAGGGAGGCTGTCTGTGAAGAGGTAGGGCTGGAAGGAAATTTTATAGGGTTGGCTGTGGAAGACTGTTATGTGAGGTCTGGAGAGGTAAGTTGCCTATGTGTTGTTTGAGGGGTCTGTAAAATGGTTGATTGATTGTGGTGATCAGTTCCTTAAGGTAGGGTTAATTTACAACAATGGTTAACTGTTTTTCATAACGTTTACGGCAATCAGCTAAAAGTTAGTTTGCAATAATGATTTATAAGTCAGTAAGCTTTTATGACTGTTACTGTGGTTGTAAGTTCCTTGTAAATTTCACCCTGAAGCCCCTTTCCTTAGTATAATTATCCAATTGTTGATGCCAATTGTTGATGCTCATATTTTTCTGCAATTTCTTTTACTGCTTTCCCAAATTTCTTAGATGGGAACTACCAATTAACAATCAAGAAAATCTTTGAATCCACCTATGATCTGCAAATCCCCTCTTGAAAGTGTCCCTCCTTCCTAGACCAAACCAATGAAAATACTACATGTATTGATTTATGGTTTCTTATAACTTTTGCCTTCCTGAAATGAATACAGTAAGTCCCCTACATATGAATGAGTTTCATTCTGAGATCATGTTTGGACGTTCAGTTTGTTTGTAAGTCTAGCAAAGTTATCCTAGGTACCCAACTAACACAATCAACTATATAATACCAGCTACACTGTTTTTATGCTTGCTTCCAGACGTTGTGGGTTTGAAATATAGATATTGTACTACTGTACTCTATACAACACTGTACAGTAACATACACAAAAGCACAACCACTTGTAGAGGATGCACACATGTGACAATGTACACCAGACACATGAACTAGTGTGACTGGATATTGAAAGTTTGCAACTTGAAGGTTTGTATGTAGGAGACTTACTATATTATCAAACCACCATTCAATCATCATGGGCACACAACCTCAGGACCTCCTGAGGATGGATGTTTCTGGGCTTAAGTCCTCAAGTTTGGTTCTGAATAAACCATCTTATTTTGCAGAGTTTGGCATCTTTTCATCAAAAGAGTAAGTATCTGATTGTACCTTTGGAAAGAGAAGAGCGGCTATATATAATCTTTCCATACCTGATAAAGTCTCTCTTATAGGTCAACTAAAAGTGACAAAGGGAAACAAATGATGGAGGTGGCAGGAACTGGGAGGAAAAGCAACCTTTCTGAATGTGTACATGCTACCTGTACCTAGTGCAGAATAAGCTATAACTCCACATTGAGGAATTTTCAATTTCACAGACATGTAAAGCTGAAGTAACTAAAAAGTAGACACATCAGTATTAATCTCTTAAACATGTGTATTGGTAACCAGCTGCACAAAATCTGTAATTTGATACGTCTTTAGAGACTGAGTCAGGACATCTTTTACCTTGCTTTTCCCAGAAGATAATATTTTAAATTTCCAAAAATCATTCCTGAAGGGAACTGCTTGTACCATTCCTTGCCCTGATGTGCTCATGTGCATAAGTGTAGCATTTTCAGCCTCTTAACTACACATTCCCAATCAAGTTTATTAAAAATATGATTTATGTAATTTGATATTTGTAGAGTTGTGCCTGCCATTAATGGAAAAATGTGTGTCGATACTTAGATATTTATCGATATGACACTGTGGTTAAAAAACCCATTTGTGCATGTGTTTCTTACAAGGCGCACTTGAAACCAGTGAGCTCCACACTTCTCTTCACTTTCATGGTGTGTAAAATGCAACTAGCTTATGCAACTTAAAGATTGGGTTCAGTTTTACTTATGACTGACATCTTGGCGTCTAGGCAGCTTTGTCTCTTGTTTTTTAAAATAAGTAAAAGTTTGGGAGCTTGAGAATGGAAAAATCTGTAAAATTCATTTTGTCAAAATAAAAGATTCACACTAGAAAAAAAAAAGAGCATCTTTTTTACCCACAAAGCTGGTCCTGCACTAGAATATGTATTTCTTTTGAGTTATGCCTCAAGACACTTTTCCCCAGTGACCATAGATGTCCAATTTGAGACTTGAGGCAGGATCTAATTACCAACTCTCACCAAAGGATAGTGAGATACCAGAGGTGGGCTTCCCATGAAGAGTGATGACTTACTATATACAGTTATACTTGTTGTATACATTTCAAGAAGGCAAAAGTTACAAGAAACCATAAATCGATACCTGTGGTCTTTTCATTGGTTTGATTGAGGAAGGAGGGACATTAATACAATTCAGGGAGAGAAGAATTGTGAGTAAAATAATAATATGTGGAAGGTATACGTTGATTTGACTCCAAAAGGCAATCTTGAAGAAGGGACTTACAAGTCATAGGGGGTTTTAGGGATTCTTTAGTTGACTATTGGTTGAGAGAGTTAAGCTACTGTCTAAAGACTTGAAATCAGTAAAAAGAAATGTCAGAGTTAAGATATGGGTGTTGCGCGAAGATCCAGGTTCTTGTTATATAAATGAAGCCTCAGAGGCGGCAGCCCTCAGGGAGCGCTCTCTTCAGACTTTAAAGGTGTCACGTTCTGAGTTAGTCTCTCCTAGATGCAGAAAAGGCCTAGAAGGAAAAGGGCTGGTTGTATCAGTGAGGATTCTCTCCAGTTGCGAATTTTACCCACAAAAGATAGCTTTGCTGGACCATTTCAACATGTGGGCCCCGTGGCAGACTTGTCAAATATTTTGGGTAAAATATTTTTATTTCCTTCTGGGTCTATTATCTATCATGTGATGCTATGCCAGGGTCAGGTTGGAAAGTAAGTCATGCCATATTGGGTTAATAAAAACCTGTCTAAGGAGATTTTTATCCTTGTAGGGTGTGACTCCCTAGGCCCCTTTGGTAGGAATTTACACAAGAGAAGAAACAGTCAGTGTTAGGGTACGGCAGGGACAGGGTGAGGGTGGAGAGGCACAGGGTGATGCTCAGCACTGCCCGAGCTGGCAGGCCAGAGGTGTGTGCTCGGGAACCCAGAGATCTCAGTAAATTGCAAAGAACTGCGATACACAGAGGTGAGAGAAGAAAAGATTTATTTAAGAAAAGTTCACCCCCCACAGACAGGGAGTGGGCCTACACTCTAGGTGAGTGTGGCGTCGAACTCCCCCCGCCCCCAGTCCTGACTTAAATCCTTCTCTTGGTTGGAGATGTTGCATGTGACTGCTGTGACTTCCTTATCAACCACCTGTGGATGTCTTGGAGAACCTGTGGCACAGAGACCCATTAATGTCCATCCACGTGATCACAGCCCCTAGAGAAAGGCATGACAAGGATTCTAATTCTCCTGCATCTTCCCAAAAGACATTCCTTAGACCTAATGGAAGGTGTACCTCCCCTTATCTCCTACGCATTCCCAGTGGGTAGCTTCGGGGGATCCTTGGCTTCCCTGTAGGAAGCGCCCAATCTTCTGGAAGATCGAATCCCCACCTGATTTCCCTCTGAGTGCTTATAACTTTTGTAATTACAAGTTTCATGACTTTTACAGTCCTTGTCCCATGCATGATGTCTTAAGCCTTGTAAATTTACTTTACTCTAGGCATGCTTGATTGCCACTATGAGATACCTCTGATACCTGGAAGTCTGTTTCTGAAAAGACAAAGTCCGTAAGGTTAATTATACGTAAAGTGTGCATTTCTCCAAAAGCATAGCTTCTACTTTCTCATCATTGTGTCAGGGTTTAAGAACAAGATGAAAAATGGCTTCCCACTCTCGGTCTGTCCTTTCAGTCAGTTTAGTCCTCATATCATAGACGCGACTTGAGTGGTATATTTAAATGTTTACTTGACAAGCTTAACATCTTTTGCTTAATTTTTATCATTAGAAGTTACTTCGAAACATGAGTATTCTTCAGATGTACATGAACCACCAGTTAAAATTCTGTCTCCTAAATTAAATGACAAATCTAGGTAAGTGATTTTCAAAACTAATAAATATGTAGATTGTTATTAATGTCAGTGCTACAAGTCAGCCATCTAGATTTCCCCCTTTCCTGCATCTGGTCATCCTACTCACCCTTCCCACACCCCCCCCCCCACTAAGGAGAGAGTATTGTGTGAAGTTTTCTGTAGAACAATTTTAGCAGTGCTGGCAAGTTCTCCTGACCACAGACCTCTACCATTATACCTTCAGAGTTATCTCTGACAACGTATTTTTTCTGCAGTAAAATACTGACTTTGAAATTGGAAAACGCAATTTTCTTTCTATATACTAACAATCAGAAGTTGAAGTAAAAGCAATACCATTTATAACAGTATTAAAGATATGACATACTAAGGGATTAATTTGACAAAAGATTTGTAAGTCCTCCTCCCTCACTCTTCCCCTCTGAAAACCACAGAACATTGTTGGGAGAAATTAAAGAAGACCTAGGTATAAGGAAACAGACATGAGAGAGGACCTCCTGATAAAAAGTGGGATTGTCTTTTGGAGGGTGGGCCCCTTCTAGGACAGGCTTTCATTACTAGGTAAGTGTTCTAGGAACCCATTGGTATCAGTGTACCAGCTAGTGGTGTTGTGAGAGGCTGCATTCGGCTTTAGCAAAAAAGAATTTTTCCTGGAGAGTCGATGCATTTGCCCATTTAATGATGAGTGATTTACGAGCACACCTGCCTACACCATGTTGAGTGTTCAGCAGTTTTTGACCCCAAAATGGCATGACTCCCATGCCCTACCCTCCCTATTCTCCTGATCTTGCCCCAGGTGACTTTTATTTGTTTCCTGGATGAAAAACTTTGTTTTGCCAATGTAAGGGGTGAAACAAAATAAACGGTAGAAGCACTAAAAGCTGTCAAAATCGATGAGTTCAAAAACTGTTTTGAGTAGTGGGAAACATCTCAATAGGTGGATTGCATCAAACGGAGAGTACTTCAAAGATGACTGAAGTTTAAACATGTAAAAAAAATACAAAATATTTTCTAAATAAATTCCAGGCCTTTGGGGTCCTATTACTGTACTCTTAGCATAGAAAATTAAATATTAAAGTGACAATTCTTTCCAAATGGATCAGTGAATTTAATACAATTCCCAATTCAAATCTCAGCAGGCTTTTTTTTTTTTTAAAAGAAATTGGCGAGCTATTTCTAAATTTTATGTGGAAATTTAAAAGACCTGCACAAGCCAAAACATATTTCAGAAAGAAACAAAGTGATAGGATTTACACACTCCCTGCTTTTAAGATATACTATGAAGCTACCTTAATCAAGAGAGTGTGATATAAAGACAGATAAATAAATAAAACAGACTAGGAAGTCCAGAAATAGACTTACATATATATAGACAACTGGTCATGACAAAAATGCAAGAACAATTCAGTGGAGAAAGAACAGGCTTTTCAACAAACAGTGCTAGGACAGTTGAATATCCATATATAAGAAAATAAATGACCTTTGATCCTTACTTTCCAACCGTATAGAAGATCAACTAAAAGTGGATCATAGACATACATGTAAAACCTACTTGAAAGAAAACATTAAAAAAATCTTTGTGACCTTGGATTAGGCAAATATTTTTTAGATTGGGCACCATAAGCACAGTTCATAAAAGAACAATTGTTAAATTGACTTCCTCAAAATAAGAATGTGTGTTCTTTGAAAATCACTATTAGGAGATGAAAGAATGAGTCACACCTTTGTAGAAAATATTTGCAAGTCATATGTCTGATAAAATACTTTTATCCAAAAGATATTAAGAACTCTCAAGATTCAATAATATAAATACAACTAAAAAAAATAGGAAAAGATTTAGACATCTTAGTTGTGGGAAGTAACCAGATGGCCAGAGTCATGGGCAGTGAAAGAATTTACTGAAGCCAGATTTAAGTAGAAAGAGATGCTTTATTGCTCACACCATACGGGAGATGGTGGCAGGACAGAAATAAAGGAGTTGTCTGAGCTGAGCCAGCAGTTTGAGGTTGTTTTGTTGGGAGCTGGCCTCTCTTTGGTTAGGGTAAGGGTTCCTGCCATGTATCAGGGTTCCTGCCATGCAAATGAGGCAGTTCTGATTGGTTGATGTTCAAATTAGATTGTAGCAGGTCATTGATCAGTTGGAAGTTAACACAAGGTGACTCTTGTATAAAGTGGTTTCCACAGCTACTTCCCCCGGGAAGATACCCAGATGGCAGATAAGCACACAAAAAGTTGCTTAGCATTATTAGTTATTAGGAAAATGTAAATTATAACTATAATGAGATGAACTACACATCTATTAGAATGATTAAAATTAGAAAACTGTACCAAGCTTTGAAAATGTGGGACATCTGGAACTTTTATACACTGCTGGTAGTTTTTTAAGATGTTATACATGTATCAGCTATATGAATTCAGGAAAAATAATATACGTCCACACAAAGGAATGTGTACAGATGCTTATAGTGGCTTTCTTTATATAATAGCTCTAAACTGGAAACATCCCAAATGTCCACTGATAGCTGAATGAATAAACAAATTTTGGTATAGCCATACAATGGGATACCATACAGAAATAAGAAAGAACAGATGAATCTCCAAATTATGTCCAGTGAAAGTCAGATAAAAAATACATATTGTATGAAAACATTTATAGAAAACTCTAGAATATGAATAGAATGTGGAATTCTAGAAAACTATAGAGACAAAGATCAGCCGCTGCCTAGAAATGATAATGCATTAGCGTTTCTGTTTTTATTGTGGTAAGAACACAACATGAGCTTTACTTTTAATAAATTAAGTGCACAATACAGTATTGGAAACTATAGGCACAATTTTGTGTGTTGTACAGCAGCTCTCTAGAATGTATTCATCTTGTATAACTGAAATTTTATACCAATTGAATAGCAGCTCCCCATTTTCCCTTCTTCCCAGCCTCTGGCAACTGCCAACCTACTCTCTGTTTCTGAGTCTATTTTAGATACCTCACATACGTGTAATCATGCAGAATTTGTCCATGTGTGTTTTGAGATTGGGTCTCGCTGTGTTCCCCAGACAGGTCTTGAACTCTTGACCTCAAGCAGTCCACCTGCCTCCCCCTCCCATATTTGTCCTTTTATGATGAGCTGATCTCACTTAACATGATGTCCTTCCTCCAAGTTCATCCTTGTCATGTGTGGTCGAATTTTCTTCCTTCTTAAGATTGAATGGTATTCCATTGTGTATATGTGCTGCACTGTCTTTATCCACTCATTCATTCAGGGGCATTTAAGTTGTTTTTTATCTTGGCTATTGGGAATAATATTGCAGTAAACATGGAACTGCAGACATCCTCTCAACATACTGATTTCAGTTCCTTTGGATGTACCCAGAACTGGGATTGCTAGATCATATAGTAGTTCTATTTTTAATTTTTTGAGGAACCACTTAACTGTTTTGTGTGTGTGTGTGTGTGTGTGTGTGTGTGTGTGTGTGTGTGTGTGTGTGTGGTGGCTGTTATTGAGATGAGCTCTCACCATGTTGCCTAGGATAGTCTTGAACTCTTGGGCTCAAGCAATCCTCTCACCTTGGCCTCCCAAATTGCTGGGATTACAGGCATGTGCCACCATTCCCAGCCTGAATTGTTGGGTTTTTTTTTTTTTATAGCACCTGGCACTATTTTATGTTCCCACCCCCAGTGTACAAGAGTTCCAGAGACTCCACATCCTTGCCAACACGTGTCATCTTTGCTTTTTTGACACTAGCACACCATATATCTGATAAGAGATTAATATTCAGAAGTATATAAGGAATTCCTACAATCTAGTAATAAAGGTCTGATTTTAAAAATGGGCGAAAGACATTTCTCCAGAGAAGACCTACAAATGGCCAACAGGTGTATGGAAAGATACTCAACATCACTAATCATCATGAAAAACATTTGTTTAAGGCCCACACAGGTGATTCTATGCTGTATAAACTCTTTGCCCTTGCTGTCTGGTTACTTGCTGATTTCACTCTGCATTTTCTTTGTATACCTAAGGCAAGGGGCTCAACAAAAACTTGTTGTATTTTAAATAAACTGTTGTTGTCTGCCAGAGAATCTGTGGTGATAGTTCATAAGATGGTAAGTTTGTCTGCAGAATGGGATACTTCCCATGCCCTGGGATCATGATCAGACAAAGGACATAACAAGAAAAAGGGAAGAAGGAGGGTGATGGTTGTACCAGTTCCATTAACTTGATGTGTTTTGTTTCAGGGTAGATTCTGCTTTCAGCGGTGACAGAAAGCAAAGAATGAGTGTATCGGTAATAATCTTTATTATTTTAAGGCAATACTTCCCAATTTCAGTTATTTACATAGCCACTCCAAAATGTGTCATAACTCTATTCTTTATTTATATTTTTTCTTAATTGCCTTAAATGTATTTTTATTTTTTATTTTTATTTTTATTTTTTGAGTTAGAGTCTCACTCTGTCGCCCAGGCTGGAGTGCAGTAGGCTGCTCCTGGCCACCGCAGCCTCGACCTGCTGGGCTCCGGCGATTCTTCTGCCTCAGCCTTCCAAGTAGCCAGAATTACAGGCATGCGCTACCACGCCTGGCTGATTTTTTGATTTATTGTAGAGATGAGGTCTCACTGCCCAGGCGGGTCTCGAACCCGCGGGCTCAGGCAATCCACTCACCTCAGCCTCCCAAAGGCGTGGGATTACAGGCTGAGCCACTGAGCCCGGCTCAGACCTCTTTAAAGAACTGAAATATTTTCCTCTGAGTCAGTGTTGTTCAGTGACACGGTTTTGTGCCAGATGACCCCTCTAGTGTGCCACCACTGGTGGGCTTTCACTTTGGGAAGCATAGTGCTTAAGTTCATAGTGTATTTTTTTTTAAACTATCATGAACAATGAAATGTTTTTCTAAAATTGAAATCATGAGCGTCAAATAAGTTTAGGCTTTTTCTGGCTTTCTCCTAGCAATAGTTCTCACACTCTACTGCCCAAACTTTGAATTAGTATCACCTGGGGAACTGGAGGAACTACTGAAGTCTGGGTTCCTTCCCCAGACATTCTGACTTCATTGATCCAGGGTGGTGCCCAGGCATTGGGAGTTTGTTTTTTAAAGCCCCTTCCTGGTGATTATAATATGCAGCCAATTTAGGAACTACCACTCTAGATACTTTTGCTTTTACAAATAACTTTCAACACCTTTTGTTTTGAAACTAAGAAATAGTTGCTAGGATAAAGAAACTAGGAAAAAATTGCTGTGTGGCTTTTTAATTGGATGCGTTAGATGAAGTGACACTTGCTCTTTGCAAGACGCTGGACTGGAGAACTCTGGAACAAATGTGGGGTTTCCTCAACAAAAGGCAAAGGCAAATAGGCTTTGCTCACAAAATTTCTTTTAGAAATTTCTTTCTGCAATCAAGTGTCTAACATTCAATAACTGGATAAAGAAAATGTGCTATATATATATGTAATATATATATTATATATAATATATATATAATACACACACACACACACAGTAGAATACTATTTAGCCTTTAGAATGAAGGGAATTCTGTCATTTGCAACAACATGGGTGAGCCTGGAGGGCATTAGGTGGAAACCCATCACAGAATGACAAATACTGCATGATCTCACTTATATGTGGAGTCTAAAAAAGTCAAACTCATAGAAGCAGAGGGTAGAATGGTGGTTATTGGAGTGATGGTGGGGATTTGGGAAGATGGCCAAAGTGCACAAAATGTCAGATAGAAAGAATATATTTAAAAGATCTGTTGTATATCATGGTGAGTATCGTTAATAACGATATATTGTATACTTAAATTGCTGTAGAGTATTTAACTGTTCTTACCGGAGAAACAGTTTAGGAGGCAATGCATATGTTAACTACTTGATTTATTTTTTCTGCAAGCATATATATTTAACTACTTGATTTATTTTTTCTGCAAGCATATA
Source organism: Carlito syrichta (assembly GCF_000164805.1). Lineage (NCBI taxonomy): Eukaryota > Metazoa > Chordata > Mammalia > Primates > Tarsiidae > Carlito > Carlito syrichta. The sequence goes on from NW_007248951.1 coordinate 226,122, forward strand.
TATTTCAAATACAGGTTGGATACCATAAATATATAGTTTTTACCTATCAATTAAAAAATGAAATTACCTTTTCTACAAAGTGTTGAACTGCTAAACATCTTAAAAGAGGAATAATTGCATCTTCAAAAAATGAATTCATTTGAAAACAAGATAGCTAACCATCACCCACCTTAGATGTTATGGGTCATACAGTCATAAACAAGGGAAACATCGGTTCAGCCCTAACCTAGTGAGGGACTTGGCGGCTGATTCTGCATTTTGCCATACCAGGCAGAGGCTCTGTCCTCTGGCTGATATGTTGCCTTGTCTGAGAACATTATGTGAGGTACTGTCACCATTTAAATGTGATGCATTTAAGAATTTTCCCTAGCCTGAAATGTGCATGGGTTGTCAGCAGCTGAATGGGGGAGCACCTGGTGAGGCTGGTGGTTTGGGAACTGGGCCCCTTGGAGTTGCCCAACAGAACTCAACTAGAGTGTGATTATTTGTTGAATCAAGACAAGCTTCATATCGAAACCAAGCATAAACATTTGTTCACCACAGCATTTATAACAACGCAAAAACAGAAAAAGATTTAAAGTACATAAGTGTCAAAGTACAGCTGACTAATCCATCAGAAAGATTAAGCTTGTCCTAAATTTCTAGCATTTTATAATCCAGGCTAATTTCAAAATGTTTAAAGATTTAAACACAAATAACCCACACTCTCTTGTTTGGTTTTAGTTCTTAAGTGTAGAGAAGCATGAATTTGCAGAAAATATTTTTAAACTTTCTTTTGTCATTTGAGTTAGTATTCTGAAGTTGTATAATGTCCAGGTACATCAGTTTCTGAACAGCTATCTAGCATCTCTTCAGGTACAAACATTTGATTAGAGAGAATTTTGTCTTCCTTTACAAGAATAGCTTGGTTTAGAGTTGACAAATGGAATAATCCTTCTTTTCTTCTCTCTCTTTCCTTACTTTTTGCCTTTTTATTATGTAAGAGAACGCTGTCTTCTAGCAATTACTACCTTTTTGTCTAACATTGTAGTAACATGTTTAACTGAACACAAAAGACATTAAACACCCCCTTAAAAGTTCTCATTTATCATCTGTGTTTGTAAAAGTTCAGTTACAGGACACATCTCTTCTCTGAGAGCAATCAAGATTCAAGTTCTAGTACCAGTGGATTGTCTTGGACCAGTAACCAAAAAAGGAAATCCCTGAAATCATATTCTAATAGAAAAAAGACAAGAACTAGAAGTAGGATGAGAAGTGAGTTTGGCCTATGTCTTCTTTTGAGTCACTTTTCAAATCAGCAGGTATTTATTTTTCTGTATGTGATGGGAGAGAGTACCCTTACAAAATGTGATCATGGGACCCTCTTTTTCTGATGGAATACATTGGAAAGGCAAAATATATGTACATAAAACAGAAGAATATGGGTTTAAACAATTATTAAATATGAGCTATGAATAAATGGCGTTCAGATGAGAAGAATCTGGCATGAGCTGGAATCATCAGGAAATCTTCATGATAGAGGTGGGTGGGATTGAAGCTAACTCTTGGAAAAAGGAATAGGATTTAAAGAGATGTATTTTTTTTTTTTTGAGTTGGAATCTCATTCCATCGCCCAAGCTGTAGTGCAGTGGCATGCTCACGGTCACTCCAGCTTCAACCTGCCGGCTCAGGTGGTCCTGCTGCCTCAGCCTTCCAAGCAACCAGAACTACAGGCATGCGCTACCATGCCTGGCTAATATTTTTTTGACTTATTGTAGAGATGAGGTCTCATCAAGTTGTCCAGGCTGTTCTCGAAACCATGGGCTCAGGCAATCTCCTCACCTTGGCCTCCCAAAGTGCTGGGATTATAGGCTTGAGCCATTGTGCCCGGCTGAGAAAAGTACTTTTAGGTAAAACTTTAGGACAAAACAAAGATGTGAGGGTGATATGCAGGGACGAGATCTGGAACAGATAATTCTGGGTGGTTAGGATCAAGATTGAATAATTAGAAAGCAATTTTAAGAGTGGACATTTGAGCAAGCTTTAGGAAGTGGGAATTTTTTCTAGCATTGGCATATTGGGAGAAGTGAATTTCTGTATGTCTTGTAAGTAACCAGATCCATTGTATACTTGTTTTTTTTTTTTTTTCATTTTTAGCCTTGCCACTTTTTTCTTTCAGCAGTGGCAGTGACCATGAGAAAGACCAAGTAAGTAAATTTCATTTGGGCTGCTGTGTGTCCTATGAGCTAAACTGCATTCATTTCTTAAAGAATCCTTTGGGAGTATGAGAATAACCAATCACTGAGTTACTGGTATGTGACTCACCGCCGAAAGAAACTGCAAGGACTTCTCAACGCTTAATATGAATCTTGGGTGAAGATTTAGGATCTTTTTTCATTGTTTACAGATGTTGCTGAAGGATTTTTTCTTTTAATGAATAATACTAAAATCTGGGCTATTCTGATTTTCCACAAACCTATGCTTTTCAAATTTACATTTTAAAGTAAATTTGATGGTTTAATTCTTCTTAGTTTTCAGTTTGTTGATATGTCACTTCTAAAGCTTTTAATGATCATTTAAATATTAATTTTGCAATTAATATTTATTGAGGCTTATATATTGAATAAGTCTTCAGTGTTTCTTACTTTCCCTTCACTTATTTTTGTTTTATATCAAAGTAGTTAAGAATAGGAACAACAGTGTTTGCACCAGTTTAAAGTCAAATGTTGTCTCTTATTAACTCAATTATCTTTCTTAGCAATTGGTTTCTGTTTCTTGTGAAATGAGATATATATAGAATATAGAGTATAGTACCAAGTACATAAGAATTTTATAAGGGGCAGCTGCTGTGATTCTCAGGGTGTCCTCCTGCCTGTGCAGAAAGTCAGTGCAATTAGGGCACCAATCACAGCTCCATCTACCTTCTCCCGTCAGGCTGGGGCATGTTGCCCTCTGAATCGAAAGGACTCTCATATTTTGTAATGACAGAGCTGGGTTAAATTTACGAGCCAGAGTAAGTACTTAACTATTCATTAAATAGTTCAACCTGAAACTGAGTAATCAGTTACAAATGGGCCAAGAGGACAGTTTGTAGTAAATACAGCTTTTGTTTTAAATAAGCATCAAAGAAATATCACAGCTTTGCAAATTCATGAATTTTTAAGCTGTGCAACTAGCAAGAAGTCTATGCTGATTTTTAGTGAGGGCTTTGCTGATTTTGTACAAATACTGGTATTCAGAATACACTTTTCTGTGAATAAGTGAATAATTTAAAGCAGAGACTGGCAAACTTTTTCTGTAAAGGGCCTGATAGTAAATATTTTTAGGCTTTGTGAACCACCAAGTCTCTGTGGTGAGTATTCAACTCTACCTTTGTAGCCAGAAAGCAGCCACAGACAATATGGAAACAAATGGGTGTGCTGTGTTCCAATAAAACTTTATTTACAAGAGTAGGCAAAGAGTTGCAGTTTGCTGACTCTTGATTTAGAACAGTGGTTAGTGGTCATCAGAATAAATAGGATGGCTTGGTAAAACACAGATTGCTGGATTTTATCCCTAGAATTTTTTATTTTTATTTTTTGAGTTGGAGTCTCACTCGGTCACCCAGACTGGAGTGCAGTGGCCGCTTCTAGCCACCACAGCCTTGCCTGCTGGGCTCCAGCGATCCTTCCGCCGCAGCCTTACGAGTAGCTGGAATTACAGGCATGCGCTACCACGCCTACCAGCTGATTTTTTGATTTATTGTAGAGATGAGGTCTCGCTGCCCAGGCGAGTCTCGAACCCGCGGGCTCAGGCAATCCATTCACCTCAGCCTCCCAAAGGCGCGGGATTACAGGCTGAGCCACCAAGCCCGGCTTCCTAGAGTTTTTTAATTGAGCAAGACATAGGTGGGGCTTGAGAATTTGCACTGTATCAAGTTCCCAGGTGTCAACGACACTCTAGTCTGGACCACACTTTGAAAACCAGTGACAGTTATCAATTGAAATATCTAATGCTCTGATTCTGGGATCTTACGATCTGAACATTTGTTTTCAAATGGAGTAAATCTAATACCTAAGCTTTGTAAAAGGATATTGAAAACATCTCAGAATTTTTGGTAACTTGTTTTGAATGGTTATGAATGTTAACATTTTTAAAAGATACTATGTTTTAGGCTAAACTTCTGTCACCATTACAGAAAGACATGTCCAGGCAAAATAACATTACTACACCTCCAAAAATCCCTGAAAAAAAATTCCAAGGTAGTTCTGCCTTTTTAACTCCTGAAGATTCTGCCCAGAAAACAGGTATATGATTTTCTAATGATTTATATAGACAAAAATTATATTTTGGGAAAGGTAGTTTGAAGTAGTACATTTTTCTTTTAATATCTGTTGAAGAAAGTGAGAAGGTAAGATGGGTCTTCCCTTTAATGTCTCTATTAACAAAAGATAGGAGGATATTGTATTTTAATTTTGCTTTGACATTTGAAATTAGCTTGTGCACAAGCACTGCCGGTGTACTCCTCTTTTAAAGAAGCAAGACAGTTCAAATGATGACCTATAGCAGAGATTGGTAAACTTTTTCTGTACAGGATCAGATAGTAAATATTTTTTTGCTTTTTAACCCAATGATTTCTATTGCAGCTATTCAACAATTTTGTTGCCTAAAATTGGCCACAGACAATTTGTAAGCCAGTGGGTATGGTTGTGTTTCCATAAAACTTTATTTACAAAATCAGGTGGCAGACTAGATTTGGTTTGGTGGCCATAGTGTACCAACCCTTGACTTAAAAGCTTTATCTTAACCCTTACTGTATTTTAACTGTTTGCATCATGTAAGTTTATTACAAATAGTGATTTTTTGTTGTTGTTCAGTTTTATTATCCTGCAGCTTAGCACTTTGCCAGGCATACAAAGACACTTAATAAGCACTTCATTAACAACCTGTAGTCTAGCTGCCACTTGATGAAAAGAAGTAGGGAAAAGAAAGAGGAGAGGAAAATATAGTATTTTAGAGTAAAAGAAAGAAAAATAGCAAGATGGAGTAAAAGGAATAAAGAGGCTACAAGACAGCCAGTAAACAGTTAACAGAATGGCAATAGTAAGTTCTTACTTGTTACTAACTACTTTAAATGGATTAAATTCTCCAATCGAAAGACACAGAGTAGCTGAATGGATGGAAAATGCATGATCCAACAATATGTTGTTTAAAGAGACTCACTTGAGCCTTAAGGAGAAACATAAACTGAAAGGATGGAAAAATATTTTCCACGAAAATGGTAACCAACAGAGAGAAGGAATGTAACTTCTATCAGACAAAATTGACTTTAAGTCAAAATCTAACACAAAAGACAAGGTCACTATATGATGATAAAAGGTACTTCATTAAGAGAATGTAGCAATCATAAATATATGTGCATTCAACATTATAGCACCTAAATATATAAAACTAATATTAACAGAACTGAAGAGAGAAATAGACAGCAATACAATAATAGAATTCTTTCATACCCTACTTTCAACAATGGATAGGTTATCCAGTTGGAAAATCAAGAAGAAAACAGTGGACTTGATTAGTATTATAGACCAAATGAACCTAACAGGCATATAAAGAACATTTCATTCAACAGCAGTGGAGCACACATTTTTCTCAAGTATACATGGAACATTCTCCAGGATAGAACATATGTTGGAGTATATAGCACATCTTAATAAATTAAAGAAGATTAAAATAATCTCAAATGTCTTTTCTGACAAAAATGATATAAAGCTAAAAATCAATAACAGGAAGAAGATTGAAAAATTTCCAAATAGGTGGAAATTAAACAATACACTCCTGAGCAACCAATGGATCAAATAAGTAATTAAAAGAAAAATTAAAAAGTATCTTGAGACAAATGAAAATGGAAACCAATATACCCAAACTTATAAAATGAAAAACCAATATTAAAGGGAAATTTCTTGCAATTATGCTTTTTTTTTTTTTTTTAAGAAAAGATCTAAAATAAGCAAGCTAACTTCACATCTCAAGAAACTGGAAAAAAGAATAGACTAAGCTCAAAGTCAGTGGAAGGAAGGAAATAATAACTATTAGGGTATTAATAAATGACATAAAAACTGGAAAGATTACAGAAAGGATCAGTGAGACTAAGAGTTGGTTTTCTGAAGAGATATGCAAAATTGATGAAGTTTTAGTTAAACTAACCAAGAGAAAAAGAGAGATGACTCAAATAAGGAAAATTATATATGAAAAAGGAGACATTACAACTGGCACCACAGAAATATAAAGGATTATAAGAAACTTCAACAATTATACAACAAACTGGATAATTTAGAAAAAAATGGATGAATTCCTAGAAACATATAACCTACCAAGACTGAAAATGAAGTAATAGAAAATCTGAACAGATCAATAATGAGTAAGGATATTGAATCAGTAATCAACTCTCTTGAAGAAGAGTTCAAGACTAGATGACTTCATTAGTGAATTCTATAAAGCATATAAAAAATTAACACCAATCCTTTTTACACTATCCCAAAAATATTGAGGAAGAGGGAACACTTTCAAACTAATTTTAATGAGGCCAACATTACTCTCCTACTAAAGCCAGATAAGAATGGTACAAAAAAAATTATAGGCCAATATTTCTGATAAACTTAAATATAAAAAGCCTTAAAAAATACTAATAAACCCTATTTAACAGCACATTGAGAGAATCATACCCCATAATCAAGTGGGATTTACTCCTGGGATGCAAGGATGGTTTAATACATGCATATCAATGAATGTGACAAACCATATTAACAGAATAAAGGATAAATTCATAGAATTATCTCAATAGATGTAAAAAAGCATTTGACAAAACTTAGCAACTTTTCAGGATAACTCTCTACTAATTAGGTACAGAAGGAATGTACCTAAACATGGAAAAGACCACATATGACAAGCCCATAGCTAACATCCTACTCAAGTACACAATAAGACAGGGATGCACCACTTCTATTCAACATAGTATTGGCAGTTCTACCCAGAGTAATCAGGCAAGAAAAAGAAAGGGCATCCAAATTAGAAAGGAAGAACTTATATTATTTTTGTTTGTACATGACTTGATCTTAAATATAGGAAATCCTAAAGACATCACCAAAAAACTATTATAACACAAAATTTAGTAACAAAATCAACATATAAAAATCATTTGTGTGGCTCATGTCCAAGTTTTAACACCAAAAAGCAAAATAAAATAAAAACCAAACACAAATCAAACTAAAAATCATGTGTAGAGCAAATAAAACAATTAGTAAAATGAAAAGACAGTCCACAAAGTAGGAGAAAATATTTTTTAACTATATAGCTGATAAAGGATTAATATTAAAAAATAAAGAACTTACACAACTCAACAGCAAGAAAACAACCCTTTTAAAAAATGTGCAATGGGCCCAAATAGACATTTTTCCAAAGAAGATGTACAAATGACCAATGAATATCTGAAAAGGTGATCAGCATCATTAATCAGAGAAATGCAAGTCAAAACCATAATTTTATATCATCTCACACCTGTTAGAATGACTGTTATCAAAAAGATAAGAAATAAGCATTGGTAAGGGTGTGAAGAAAAGGGCACCCTTGTACACTGTTGGTGGGAATGTAAATTGGTACAACCACTGTGGAAAATAATACAGACTTTCCTCAAAAAATTAAAACAGACCTACCATACAATCCATCAATTCTACTTCCAGGTACATATCCAAAGGAAATAAAATGTGTCTTGAAAAGATATTTGCATCCCAAAATTTATTGCAGAATTATTCATAATAGCCAAGATACAGAATCTACTTAGGTGTTTATCAGTGGATGAATGAATAAAGCAAGTGTGATATATACAAGCAATGGAATACTATTCAGCCTCAAAAAAAAAAAAAAAAAAAACCATATGCAACATGGATGAACCTATGTTAGAGAGGAGGCAGTCACAAAAGAACAAATATAATCTCACTTATTATATGGGATCTAAAAAAGTCAAAACTCAAAGAAACAGAGTACAACAGTGGTTGCCAAGCACTGAAAGGTTGGGGAAGGGAGAGATGTCGCTCAAAGTATATAAACTTTCAGGCATAAGATGAACAAGTTCTGGGGCTCAAATGTACAACATGAATAGTGACGTGTTTATTAACTTGAAGTTATAATCATTACACAAGGTATATGGGACATCCCCAAAATGGCATTATCTTTTGGAGGGCAGACCCCTTGTTGTGCAAGATTTCCCCCTAAGTGTTCTCAAAACCTGCCGGTATCACTGTACCAGCTAGCATTGTTGTGAGAGGCTGTGTTTGACTTCAGTGAATTCTTTTTTTTTTTTTTTGAGATTCTTTCAATGTGCTTGCCCATTTCATTATGGATGATTTATGAGCACATCTGCCTATATTGCACTGAATGTTCAGCAGTTTTTTGCCAAAAAACAGGATGACCCTGTACCCCACCTTCCCTATTCATCCAGTCTCCCCTCAAACAACTTTTTCTTTTGTTTCCCTGGATGAAAAAAGTCCTCAAGGGACAACATTTTACTGATGTGGAAGAGGTGAAACAAAAAAACAAGCACTAAAATGTGTCAAATTCGACACAGTTCAAAAACTGTTTTGAGCAGTGGAAAATGTGTCTTGATAGATGTATTGCGTCAAACAGAGTACTTCGAAGGTGACTGAAGTTTAATCCTGTAAGAATAAATACATAGTTTTTTATAAATAAATTCTGGGTTTTTTGGTCCCCCTCAAATATACATCAAATCATCAACAACAACAACAAAAAATCTGATGGAGAGAAGAGGAGGATCACAAGGTTGAGGTAGAAGAATCTTTGCCCACGTATTTGGGGCCAGGTGGGTAGCTCCTGGTGGTGCTTTAAAATCTGGTCGTGGTACCTGGCTTTTCATTTTTTCCACAGATCTATAAATGTCACAAGCATCCAAGTCCTGGAAGATACAATTTTTTGTTTTATTTAGAACCATATCCCCTTTTTCAGATGATGAAATTTAATAACTAGAGTGATAGTGAAATGTCATTGCTTCAGTTTGTGACTTGGTGTGTTGATTAACTTGAAACTGTTCTCTCTAATGCTCAGAGCTTCAAGGTCCTCACCCACAGAGTGAGCTCTCTTCCTTGGAGTACTCAGATGATAAAGAAAATGTGTCTAAGGTACTATTTAACTGTTGGTTATTCATCTAGTTTTCAAGAATTAACATATTTGCATAACAAACTATCTTATTCCTTTTTTTAAAGGGTGATATAGCACCACTTGTTTCTTAATTTGCCATAATATATTCACAGAGGGTGCCAAAAAATGTATACACATTTTAAGAAAGGAAGAAACTATATTAAAATTGTAATACTCAATATATACCAATAACAAAAGATGAATACAAGTCATGTTTGACTTCTGCAATTACAAGAGGAGCTCAAAGTGGTTACCATCGTGTCCAGACACTTCTGTTTATGGTGATCTAAAAGTAATATATAGATAACATTGCTTAAAATGTGTATTTTTTTTTTGGCATCCCTGGTATATGTGTGATGTCTGTTTTGTTTTTAAGACTGTGAACCAAGAGTCATTAATGGAAAGTACTGGCTTCAAACATAAGCTGCAACACTTGGAAGATGGAGGTGAGAGAATAATAAACTCTTTCTGTAGAATAAAATGTAATCAGTCTGATTTTGCAAACTGGGCGGTTACTCAGAGTGCAACAAATAAAATCACTTTACGGGGTGATTATTGCCAGGTCATAGAATAAGCTGAGCTCTAGATGTTTATGAAGGTTAGGGGAGAAACAGGGGGTTGCACTTAGCAGGAATCCCTTCTACTAAGGAAGATGTAGCCTGGGACCTGAATCCCACCAGCCAGCCATGCCTCCTTTCCAGTCTCAGAAAAGGGTGCAGTGGGGACACATTCCCTAAGGGTCTGGTCCAGAGCTTACTTCATCCTCAAGTAGGTCACTTGCAGTTTATAAGAAGTGTTCTAAAAGGTTGCATGATCAAGTTATTGATCCGAATTCATTTTCTCATAATAACAGTGGTATGAAGATTTCCAGGCTTGTTCACAATGTTGTATATAATACAGTGTAATGTTGTATATAATATAATTAATTAACATAACACTTTTCCATTCTTATGATGCTTCTTAACTGCATGTTTATTATTTTAAAACTACATATCAAAAAGTTCATAACTACATATTCAAATAGTTATAAGTTATGTATAGGATATTTAGAATAGCAACCAATACTTGCAAACCACCAGCCAGTTTTACAAAGAGAACATTACTGTTACTTTCAAAATCCTGGTATGCTTTACCTGAAACCCATATCCCCACTTCATTCTGTGTTTGATTCCACTATTTTTTTTTCACTTTTGCATTGTGAAAAATACCAGACATTCTGAAGAGATTGTCAGATGTACACCGTTTAAAGAATAATTACAAAGTGAACATCTGCATAACCACAGCTCAGATTGAGAACTCAAAAACTACCATTGGCTTAGAATTCTTCCATACCAGATTATTACCTGTTAATTTCTCCCATCCTTCACAGAGATTATGATTGTCTTAATGTTTGCTAAAGTCCTTCTGTTGCTTTTTTTATGTCTTTGTTTTCTCTGTATTCCTAAAAAATGTGCAGTTTAGTTTTATCTGGTTTGAAAGGTAAACAAATGACATTATAATGTGTATATCTTGTATGACTTGCTTCTTTTGCTCAATTATTTGTAACATTCATTTATGCTTATGCATGTAGGTGAAGTATATTCCTTTTTATAAGTTTAGCATTTAGTTATATGAATATACCTCAATTTATTCATTCCAGTGCTGTGGGATATTTGGCTTTTTGCAGTTTTAGTTGTTATAAATAATGCCACTATGAAGAATCATGTGCATTTCTCCTGATAAATATGTGACAATTTCTCTCTAGGTATATTTTTAGGAGTAGAATTGCTGAGGTGGAAAGTGTGTATATCTTTAACAGTTTTAGATGTGCTGTTTTTTTGTTTTGTTCTGTTTTGTTTTTTGAGTCAGAGTCTTACTCTGCACCCAGGCTGGAGTGCAGTGTCACGCTCACCGCCACCCCAGCATCGATCCACTGGGCTCAGGAGATCCTTCCACCTCAGCCTTCCAAATAGCAGGAACTATAGGTGCACGCTACCACACCTGGCTAATTTTTTGATTTATTGTAAAGATGAGGTCTCACCAAGTTGTCCAGGCTGGTCTGGAACCCGTGGGCTCAGGCAGTTCTCTCAACTTGGCCTTCCAAAGTGCTGGGATTGCAGGCTTGAGCCACTGCGCCCAACCTTAGATGAGCTGTTTTTTCACTGACTCTATCAATTTACTTTCCCACCAGCTATTTATGAAAGTTCTGTTGCTTCATAGTGCTCACCAACACTTGGTATTTTAAGTTTCTCATGTGTGTGTCTGTGTGTGCTGAAGTTTTTTCTTTTCTTTTCTTTTTGAGTTGGAGTCTCACTCCCTCACCCAGGCTGGGGTGCAGTGGCATGCACACGGCCACCCCAGCGTCGACATGCTGGGCTCAGGCAATCCTTCCACCTCAGCCTCCCAAGTAGCTGAACAACAGGCGTGTATTTATTGTAGAGATGAGGTCTGCCCAGGCTGTTCTTGAACTCGTGGGGCTCAGGCAATCCCCTCACCTCGGCCTCCCAAAATGCTGGGATTACAGGCTTGAGCCACCGTGCCCCACTACACTGTAGTTTTAATTCTAATATCCCTGATCAAGCTTTACCATAATTTTATGTTTATTAGCCTTTTGAATTTCTTCCTCTGTGTAGTGTCTAAAGTATCTTACCCAATTGTCTATTGAATTATCTTTTTACATTGATTCCTAGGAATTTTTCATATGTTCTGAACACTTGTTCTTGGTTATACATGCTGTAAATATCTTCTTTCATTCTATTGTTTGTACTTCTTTCTCTGTGTAATGTGTTTGTGACTTTTTTTAATAAAAATTTTTCATTATAATGAATTCTAATTCATCAATCTTTTCTCTATGGTTAGTCATGTGAAATTGTTCTCTACCAAGAGTCAGATATTATCATATATTTCTATATTAATATATTTAATGCTATTTATTTCTTCCTAAGTACTTCTATAGGTGACTTCCACACATAGTTATTTAAAATATTTATATTTATATTTATTTATTTATCTAAAGTTTACTTAGAAGTGTATTTCTTAATTTTCAATAGTATAGGATTTTTCTAACTATCTTTTTGCTATTGCTTTTTAGTTTGATTGCATTGTGGCTAGAAAACATATTCTGTATGATTATATCCTTTGAAATTTTAAGATATACTTTATGGCTCAGAATATGCCAATGTTTTTAAAGGTTAGAAGATTATATTCCACAATTGTTGGGTGCTATGTATATACATATATATAGCACCCAAATTAACCTATACAGTAGGTTAGTTTTCTTAACTATGTTCTTCAAGTCTTATATTCTTATTGATTTTTATCAGTCTACTTATTCTGTCAATTGCTGAAAGAAGTGTGTAAAATCTTTCATTGTATATGTTATTTTGCTCATTCTCCTTCTGATTCTTCTCAATTTTTACATTATATAAATTGAGAATATATCTTTGGGTAAAAGTAAAATAGTTATATTTACCTTATGGTTGTTAAAACTTTTATCATTACAAAGTGACCCCTTTCTCTAGTACTATTTTTGTCTGTTTATGTCTTTTGCTTAGAATTTGTATGGTATAAATTTTTTTCATCTTATGATTGAAATGTATATATATGTGTGTATATATGTATGTCTCCTAACGTTATAGATATCACTTGTAAACAGCTTGTAGTTGGACTCCCTGTTCCTCATCTCACAGTATGTGTCTTTTAACTGTATTGTGTAGTCCATTTACATTTAACACAATTACGCCTGTATTTTGATTAGATCAACCAATTTATTTTGTACTTTCTTTGTGCCCCAATCATTATATTTTCATCCCTACTCATTTATAGTTGTATACTCTATTTCTTTTCTTTTACTGATTAATTTAGAAGTTATAATGTGTACTTTCTAAGTCTAAGTTTAATCAGTAACATCACCGCCCCCCAGACTGCATAGAAGTTTAAGACCCTTAAATTCTGTTGGTCTTACCCCAACCACATTATATGGTGGTGTACTTTATTTTATTTTAAAACTTAAGATGAAATTGAATTTTTGCTTTATGAAAATTTCCTTTAACTTTTTTTCTTTTTTCTTTTTCTTTTTTTTTTTTTTTTGAGTTGGAGTCTCACTCTGTTGCCCAGACTGGAGTGCAGTGGCACGCTCCCGGCCACTGCAGCCTCAACCTGCTGGGTTCAGGCGATCCACCTGCCTCAGTCTTCCAAGTAGCTGGAACTACTACGCACAGCTAATTTTTTATTTATTGTAGAGATGAGGTCTCGCCAAGTTGCCTGGGCGAGTCTTGAACCCACTCAAAGTGCTGGGATTACAGGCTGAGCCACTGAGCCTGGCCAACTCTTTTTCTTGAATACATTTTCACTGGGTATAGAATATCAGGCTGGCAGAATTTTTTATATGAGTAAATCAAATTATTTCATTTTTTTTGTTTTCTTGCTGATGAAAATTTAGTTATCAATCTAACAGTCACCTTTTGAAGGTAATATTCATTTATTTTCCTCTTTCTGGATATGTATAAGATGATTTCTATTTATCTTTGGTAATTCTTATTAAAATGTATCTAAGTATAACCTATTTTTTTTTTTTTTTTGAGTCAAGGTCTCACTCTGTAACCCAGGTTAGAGTGCAGTGGCACAATCATGGCTCACCACTGTCTCAACCTTCTGAGCTCAGGTGATCCTTCCTCCTCAGCATCCTGAGTTGCTGGGACCACAGGTGTGTGCCACCATGCCCACTAACTTTTAAAATTTTTTTTATAGAGACGAGGTCTTGCTATGTTGTTCTTAAACTCCTGGGTTTAAGCAATCTTCCTGCCTTGGCCTCCCAAAGTGCTGGGATTACTTACAGGTGTGTTCACCGTATCGGCCTAATTATGATCTTTTTATTTATCTGCCTTGTCACTTGTGGGGAATCTGGAATATGTGACACATATCTTTCATCAGTTCTGGAAAATTCTCAGCCATTATCTCCTCAAATATTACTTGTGGCTCATTCTTTCTTCTTCTTCTTGAACTTCATAATAGCTAGACATAATATTCTTTCTTATTCAGTATTTCATCTTTTAACCACTTCTACATTTCATTTATTTGCTCTATTTGCACACAGGATAATTTGTTCTGTTTCATAACCACCTCTTCACCAGTATTTGTTGGACCTATCATTGAATAGTTATTACTATGTTTTTCATCTATAGAAATTGGTTCTTTATAGATTTGCTAGGTCATTTTGCATAGCTCTGTTTTCTGCAGATATTTTTGAGCTTGATTTTATTTGAAAAGAGCAGGTGTTTTTAATAATGTGTTTTGGAGAACTCTGGAAGCTAAAGTTTTCATGAATACCTTCTGTTGTCTGTTTCTGCTGCCTCTTGCTCATGGTGCATTGTTCTATAATATGAATGATATTTACATATTCATTCATGCATTTGAAGTTTGTCATTTTCCTTAGAAATTATTTGAAATACCTCTTTTAAGTCTAGAGTGGTGATTTGTTACTTTATCCTTATGTTCTTGTTGATTTAATACTTTTTGGGTGGAATTCTTCATCTAAATTTGCAACTCTTGCTATAAATATGTGTGTGTATACATAAATGTGTGTATATGTATATGTGCATATGTGTATATATGACTTGTGAGGCATAATCTTGTTCATGTTTTTATTTTTCTACCCTTGTAAACCATTTTGCTTTAGGTAATTTTTTCATAGAATTGCTTTATGATCTAGTCCAAAAATATTTATTTTTGAATGGGAGAATTAAGCTTATTTTTATTAATATGATCATTATTGTATGTTATGTTGCCTTTTAATGTTTTATTATTTATTTCACTATATGATATGTTTTATTTTTTAAAAATATTTGGTTGTAACTTTTAACTTAGGTTTATTGGGTATAAATTCTTGACTTATTCATTCTCTGAGGACTTTGTGATGTTCTGCCATCTTCTAGAGTTGAACCTTTTTCTTCCTAAGTGACTCGATCTATTCTTTGGTTTCTCTTCAGAACAAATACATCTTTTGTCTTTTATTGAGTGACTTCATTTTTTTGTCTGGGTGCTTGAAGAATTCCTTCCTTCCTCTCTCTTGTTCATATTTCCTGGTGCTATATCTCCCCATCAACAAACCATGTAATGTATTTAATACTTAATTTTTGTTTTTATTTGTGCATGTAAAATATTTATATATTTTTTTATTTTAAAGATGTGGGGTACAATTCAGGATTAGGTGTACAAGTGGGCATCTTACAGGTAAAATTTGGGTCTCCCTTTGGTCATGCTTCTTTTTTTTTTTTTTTTTTTTTGAGTTGGAGTCTCACTCAGTTGCCCAGATTGGAGTGCAGTGGCTGCTCCCGGCCACCGCAGCCTCGACCCGCTGGGCTCCGGCGATCCTTCCGCCTCAGCCTTCTGAGTAGCCAGAATTACAGGTATGTGCTACCACGCCCGGCTGATTTTTTTTTTTTTAATTTATTGTAGAGATGAGGTCTCGCTGCCCAGGTGGGTCTTGAACCCGCGGTCTCAGGCAATCCACTCACCTCAGCTTCCCAAAGGCGCAGGATTACAGGCTGAGCCACCGAGCCCGGCTTGGTCATGCTTCTTTAAAGGATAAAACAAGATGCTCCTGACGGAATGCATGGTACAAAACAGACACTCAATAAGTATTTGTTCAATGAGTATATAAGAACTGAGATCTTTCAGAAAAGCAGTAGTTAATGAAGTATAGGAATTCCTTAGTAAAATCTTTGGGAATGCATGCAGCCTGGGGCCAGGGTCTACCAGGAAACCTTATAATTATTGTAAGAGGTTTGTGCATCAAACGTTGTCTAAAAGTTTTTTGTTTTTTTTTTTAATAATTAATCAGTATTTTTATTATAGTTTTGTGGGGTACAGTTAAGGGTTAGGTGTACAATTACGTTTCATTCAGACA